>NC_090321.1:31263447-31570065 GCF_040869045.1 Eurosta solidaginis
CAGTTGATAGCCCACATTTGATATCAAGTTATGGTGCAGTTGAAAATAAAAATGTTTTCCAAGTTGGCAATAGCAGTACCTATTGGAATCTTTCATTTGAGGCCAATGAGATCACACTTCGTTACAAGTTGGGAATTATATTTTTCTCAACTTGAGAAACAGCATTGTTTGCCATTTACAAAAAAAGTCCTTTTTTGAGACCGTTATGATTTTCAAGTTGACCGATTTTTTAGAAACATCGCTCGAGGGTTGAGAAGTATGATAGCTATCAATCAACTTGAGCTCTAATGTGACTCAAGCCAAATGTTTATTGGGGTGTTCTTAATTAAAAAATATGCGTTAGGTGAAAATTACACGATTGAAAATTATAGTTTAGATCTTAAACTTTCTGGTTTACATATATGACCAAACTTTTTTTGGTTTTAAATGCAGACTTTGCAAAATTTAATACGATACGAGCTCATCCAGAGCGCAGAAAATTTCTATTTTTCAAACTTTTGGACTAAAACTTAAACCCAAATATGTTAAAAATTGGGGTAACCATAGTTTATAATATAAACCAAACAAGTTTAAGAACGCGTTACGGGTAAAACTTTTTGGTTTTAATTTTAAACTTTTTACCAAAAGTTATATTTTTCAAGTGTCTTGACTAAAATTAGAACCAATTTATCTTAGAAATTGCTTAAAACTATTAAGTGGTTCTAAAGGTAGTACACTCAGAAAAAAAATCGTTCTAAAACGAACGAAGCAAGTTCAAAATTAAGAACATTCGTTGACAAAAGTCTGTTAATTACGTTTTTTCTTAACTCGTGACCGATGGGCTTGTTTTAAGAACAGTTTTTCCAAGCACACTGTTCGTATTTTATGACCACTTTGGTATTGATTTGTGAACCTTCTGTGCACATTTCAAACACTACTCGGGCTTGATTTAAGATTTTTCGTTCTCACGCTTTGAGAACGATTTGTGGTCGATTTAACAGTTTTGGGTCTCAATTTCAGAACGGTTTGTGCTTGACCATTGGTGGGACGAAGATAATTTTTTAATCTTTACCCATTTATTTATTTATTTTTTATTAATAAATAATTTTTTTGTTATTAATAAGAAATATTAATAACAAAAAACTATTATTAAATGCCAAAATGTTTGAAAAAGCGCATAATATACATTTTTTCATAGATTTCTCGATAAGAGAAATCTTTCTTATTTGATGATGCAATCTGAATATATATTAAAAACATTTCATAACAAGTTTGAGAATTACCTGAATGGAACTGAACGAAAAATAAGAGTTAAAAAAATAGAATATAAAAAAATTGTTTTAAAAAACTTCAGTTTGACGGCGATCGAACTCGCGCTACACGATCGCAACCGCAACAACATAGCCGCTGGGCCACTACAACTGCTTGGTACTTCGTGCTAAATGTTATATTTAACATTGTAGTGCACACGAATTATACCGTTTCTTTTTTCTTGAACTTAATTTAAGAACATTGTTCTTAATTTAAGAACATTCGGTCTCATTAATAGAACATCTGTTCATAATTTAAGACCAGCCGTTCTCTTTTCAAGAAAATGGTGTCAGTTCAAGAACAAGGTTGTTGTTTTAAGAACAGGTCGATCGTTTTTCAAGAACAAAAAAGTAAGAACATGAAAAGCTTGAATTGAGTACGGTGGTGCTGGATTTTAAAACGGCGTTTTCCTCTGAGTGTATAAAAAAGCTTAAAAACTGCGGTAAAGTTTGCTTGGTTTAAAAAATAAACTAAAATTTTTGACCGTGTATCATCCCCACTCGCAGACCAGTTGCCTTGGAACTGATTTTATTAATTTATCCGTTACTGTAAACATACTATATGAATGTTTATTCAGTGCATTTTCTTATCAAATTATTTTTGACTTTATTGTTGTGCTCATAAAAGCGAATTCATACTTAACAATGCATTATGCCTGATAACTTACTGGCTTTCAAATTATAGTCATCTATATTTTATTGCCATTCGAGAAGTGGTGAGATCAAATAGCACTGCATACAACGGTCTTGAGGTACAAACATAAAAACAAAGTAACAACAAAATGTCCACGTCAATGCTGAATATACGTCCTCTCACACCGGCGCTGCAACAAAAGGCGATCAATGAGTTAAATGAAGTGCCCGAACGTCTGGCCGCGGACATAGCCACACTGCGTGAATGGTTACTCAAGCAAGCACATTTGAAGGCACGCACTAACGATCAATTTCTCGTTAGCTTTTTGCGTGGCTGTAAATTTAGTCTCGAAAAAGCAAAACGAAAGCTCGATCAATATTATACCCTACGCACGGCCTTACCAGAATTGAATCAGCACAGTTTGGTTGAAGATCAACGCATACGTGCGCTTATACGTCTGGCGTAAGTTAAAAAACAAATGTTAGCTTCCAAGTTTTGAATTTTGGAAATCAATTTTAATATCTTTGTATAGCGTCGTGATCTATTTACCTTTGTCACTTAGAGAGGATGGTCCAAATTTGGTGTTAATACGTCCGGGTAAATATGATCCCAACCATTTCAATATGACCGAATTGCTACGTGTAGCCTTTTTAATGCATGATATTTGTTTTATAACTGAAGATAATGCCATTGTGAGTGGTGTAGCACAACTTGCAGATTTAGAGGACTTTACTATGGCACATTTACTACAAGTTAATCCGTCAGTCTTGAAACGTTTTGGGTTGTATGCTATAGAGGGTATACCTTTGCGTATTAAAAATTCACATTTTCTTAATATGGGCGTAACTTTTGAAAGATTGCTGGTTTACTAAAGTTGGTATTGCCCGCAAAGATGGTCGGACGGGTGAGTAAGAGGGTTTCACATTTCAGTATTAAATTATTACGCTTTGGAACGAAAGAAGCTCGGTCTGAAACCCATAAAGCTAAAGTTCCTATTAAGTTAAAAAATTCAACCTCTAGCGTCATTTGTTGAAATTTCTTTAGTATCCCAAAATATTTAAAATCTTTATTTCTTCACAGTTTAGAGTACATCCAAATTTCGAATCACTTTGCGCAGATGTGCCCATAAAATATCTACCAAAAGAATATGGTGGCGAAAATGGGAGCCTTGACGAGATTGTTGCTAAAGCTGAGCAATTGGTGTTGGATTATCGAGAATACTTGTTGGAAGAAAATAATTATGGCGTCGATGAGAAGCTACGAGTTGGTGGTTCTGTGAAAGTTGATGCTCTTTTCGGAGTGGATGGCTCATTTAGAAAAATGGATGTGGATTGAATTAAACAAATAGGAAACTCATTCCTTGTAAACTTACAAAAATATGGCTATATACACCTGTGTGAAAAAACATAGTAGCGAAAAGTTATTTAAACCTTTAATAATTTTTTTTTTTTGTTAATTTCGTTAGTATATGAAAAAACTTAAATGATGTAATTAACAAAACTACAAATCGACGTGGCATACGAAAAATAACACTTTCAAAATGTTTGACAATGAGTTTTATGAAAAAAAATTTTATTTAAATTTTTTGTATAGCACTTCGAATATAAATCTATTTAAAAACCCGCTTTTTAAAATATTAGAAAAAATTCAAGTAGTTTTTCAAAATGTTTACTTGGAATTAAAAAAAATCTGTTTTGTATTTCAATCAATTTTAGTATACCAAGGTACAAACTACATAGAGGAAACACGTTTCGGAAAAGTGTCAAGAAAATAAATAGCTCTTCGTTAACTCAAAATTCATTGAACTACAAAACTGCACAGTCAAAAATTTTCTGAAAACTTCAAGTATATATGTAGTTTAAAATTTGTTTGAGGATTTTGAATAATTTTTTGAATCTGTCAAAATTTATGGGAACGTTTTTTTAAACGGTTTACAAAAGCAAAATACATTACAGACAAATAATTTTTAAGTTGATAACGAGCTGCCGCGAATAACCCAATAGTTCTCGTTGTAAAATCCATTTAACACCAATTTCAAGGGTTAATGTAATAATTAGTCAATTTTTCTACATTAAAGCTCTTATTGAAGTCAATCTTCCATACAAAAACAATTGCTTTATTGAATGCCTAATTGAGTCAAAAGTCTAATCGGAAAAAGCAGCTATCCATTTTAACTATTTTTTGCAATAAAGAGTTTTGGGGCTGCTGACGGATGTTCGTTGGTGAAGCAAGTAACCATTTGTGAAAAGGTAAAATTAATTATTTCATTAAACAAAATTGTAATTGGCTTAAGTTTTTGTGTGAAATTGGTGTAAGGGAGTTCAGTATTTTGTGCAAATGGTCTGGCATCATTACATTGCAAACTTGTGTAGCATATTTTTTACAATACACTAACAAAATACACGGCAATGCATTTGCAACGTCATGGCAAATATGCAACATCAAAACCCGCAGTCAATATTTTCAATTTTTAATGGCAAATAAACAAAATATGCAAAATAAAACAAAATATGCAAAGAAAAAATTTAAAACGTAAAAAGTGGTTCAAGATTCGTAGCTTTCATTGGCTATACCAAATTTCCACAATCAAATACACAAAATTATGAACTCCCTTAGCAAAATTGAATAAAAGCAAGAAATAACCGACAAGTTGAAATTATTTTTGGCTATTATTTATGTGATAAGAACTGTAAATATCGTTCAAATTAACAAATTTAAAATACATTTAGATATGTATATTATATATACATATATTATATATACATACTATTAGGGCGGGTCTATTTGTGGGGAGGCAAAAAATCGCCCATTGCTCTGTGAAAATCATACTCTAGGGATCGAAATAAGAAACTTTGCCGAAAGAACCATACCTCTAAAACGAATTCCGATGCCGCCCCCCCAGGTAGGGGTTAATTTTGAAAAATCCCACTTTGACCCATTTAGAGTGCTCCAATCGAGCCCAAATGTATGACCGACCCCCACTAACTTTGGGGGCCTGACCCACCGATGCCAGTGGCACACCCCCTGGAACCCCGCCTGGGGGTTCACCATACAAACATTTCAAAAAATCGCCGGTTTTGCACTTTACATGCACTTTACCCCCAGGGGGTTCCAGGGGGTGTGCCACTAGCATCGGTGGGTCGGGCCTCCAAAGATAGTGGGGGTCGGTCATACATTTGGACTCGATTGGAACACTCTAAATGGGTCAAAGTGGGATTTTTTAAAATTTACCCTACCTTGGGGGGGGGGGGGGGGGGGGCATCACAATTCGTTTTAGAGGTATGGTTTCTTCGGCAAAGTTTCTTATTTTAATCCTTAGAATACGATTTTCATAGAGCAATGAGCGATTTTTAAATCGACCCGCCCTAATACATATGTATAGATATGTATATGCACGGCTTCGCTTTCGCTCACCTCTTATCACTTATAATCATTCTCATTTAATATTGCTATTCAATTTCTTCTGTGTATTGGTAAAGGGTAAATCCAGCAAATAATTACAATTAGGCCGAATTTACATAAACCGCGACAAGGCGTTATCTTAAGTGAAGGACATACCTAGCGGCATTATGCTATGCGAAACTATATGGTGGATTTGATAAACTTTGCCGGCCATTGCCGCGTTGCGTAGTGAAGTTGCAGCTAAGTGTGAATTGCTCCACAAGAATGCTACAAAAAATATTTAGCTATTTATGCCCGATTTTTCAGTGCTAGTTTAAACTACTGTAACTGATGTCCAGAGAGTACTTAGATTATGGAGGGAACACTTCTGTGCTCTCCTAAATGGAGACAACGATTTACCGCACAGAGATGATGAACCCGATCCCGCAATCGATGATGATGGAATAACGGTCCCCTCACTTGAGTATGACAAAGTCAGAATAGCAATAACCAGATTGGAAAACAACAAGGCCGCGGGCGCTGAGCAAGGACAAGCCGTTTCCTTTTTATTAAGCCGGACTTTAATTTTGGCTTTAAAAAATAAAAGTTCGGATTTAACTTTTATTTCCGGACTTTTATTTTTAAAAGTCCGAGTTTAACTAGTTCTATCGGACTCAAGAAATAAAAAAAACAGATTTTACTTTTATGTGTGGACTTTTATGGAAAAAGTTCGAAAAATAAAAAGGATGCATGATTCGACGTGATATTGCTATAGGGATACCTGGGAACTCAAACATCTTCACCCAGGACAATTTTTTTACCAAGACTTTTTCGACTCCGAAAAAAAAAATAATTATTATTTTCCGTCCTTGATTTAAACTCCCTTGGTGTGACCAATTGGCGCCAATTGGCAGAGATAAAGAGCGACTAGCGCGCCTTGTTGTACGGCCATAACCGTTTAAACGGTTAAGCGCCAATTAAGTAAGTAAGTTTAAACTACAGTTTAAGTTGACTAGAGTTTAACCCTGCCACTTCGGCCGCTTAAGCTAAGATGCACAGCAGAATTTGATGTTATCGGACAATGTGGCAAGGTTAAGCTCAAGGCAACTCTTAACTGTAGTTTAAACTCCTGACTCTTTAGCTTTATGGCGCGGTTAAGTGTCAAAACGAAGAAAAGCAACAAAGCGTTTATGTATTTCAGGCTTTATGGTCACATAAATTTACTTAACTTTTTAAGACATCAATTAATCGATCTAAACAGAATAAAAGTTTTTATAGTGTGTTCCAGAATCCCGATGATATTTTGCAGTCCTGGTATTTCGGGATTTGGAATGCCAATTCTGGTATACCGGGATTTTACGAAATCCTCTAGAGACTGTAACCTTTAAATTTTGGTTCAAAAATAATTATGTAACGTATACAAATATGAGTAGTTTAACAAAAACATTTATTAGAAAAATGTATGTTTCCTTTAAAATCGGATCATTGAAATTTTAAACTTCTAAGAAGGGCTATACTTTACCATGAAAAGATCATTTCCTGTGGCTTGAAATTTAAACTTGAAAAAATTAATCAAGTAAAGGCATTCATCATTGATATTAGAGAAAAATTGTAAAGTTTACAAACGGCGATGGTTACTAGGACATGTTTCTGAATTTCACTTCTTCATCAGCTAGCTTTTCGAGATCTGAGTATTGAACTCGAATCTCCAACATTCATACCAGTGTAAAGGCAGATAGATGCCTTGAACCGCTCAGCCATATGAATGCCCCGCTGCTCGCTTTGCAAGTTTTCTCTAATATCAGTAACAAGACAATTGTATAAAGCAATATGAGCAAGTCTCGCTAATTAGATACAGATGTAAAGATATTCAAATTTGCAATATGAGATACCGTAGAAATTCCAAAATCTCGGGGTTGTTTTAAACGTAATCCCAGGGTTTTGGGATGTCAAAATGGTTCGGGAGGCCCGGGATTCGGGATTCCCGGGACTCCATGCTTTAGTTCCATAGCAAGTGTCGTATACTTATGTACATATTAGCAGCCAAACCTTAACCGACAATGTATTCAAGAAAACGTTTGACAGTGCGTTTAATAGCTATCATCCAGTGAGCTTTCTAGCTCCGTATCACGCTCAATTCTCACGGGAATGCTCTGGATCGTTGGGAGATTTGAGAAGCAGAGTTCGTGATATTTTTATACACATTACTTGTAATGGGCAGATGTCGCTGTTGTGTTTCATTTAAAACATAAGCTTAAAGGAAAAAGAAAGGTTTATTTATAAGTAAGTAAGGGTTTATTAAAGACGGTGCTGCCAAACCAATGACAAGAATTTAACAAATTGTCTGGCTCACATATAAAACCAGACTTCTATGTGGATTTATCAAGCTCAAATCCTTGTTTTTGCTTTTACATGCAAAATGATTTATGTGGCTCAGAATTTTTGCGATCCGATGTTGCCTAAAATGGCTGCGCATTCGGCCACACTGAACTTCTATCTTTAACGAATTAAATAATGGGAACAACACATTAACTTTAAAAATCCGCCAATAGCGACTGATTGTTGAAGGTGTTTCAGCCGGGATTATATGAAAGCACTTCGCATGGTATTATCTGGTATATAGTTAAGAAATATTGAAGAACAATATTATAATTTGGCCCAGAAACGTTTTTTGGACTTGCCCTTATTTAGAATTGCTAGTGTTATCTGAGAGATAATGTTAGTGTTACCTGAGAGATAATGTTTTATCAGGTGTTTCCGTATAGACACTTATCGCCAAATATAAATACTGTATATATGTACATATATAGATGACTTTGCATTTTCAATATAGATTGAATTGATTACATTCACTAGACGCATTTTTTGGTAACTAAATTTAAAAGTAGACGAGAATATTAGAAACCCTAGTTCCTATATGTTTTCCCCTCGTGTACACTCTTTGGGGGAAGCTGATATTTGCATGGTCTGAGAAAGTTACCTTAGACCTCAATATGATCGGGCATAAGTAATACTTGACGTTGTCCAAACATATGTAGAAACGCCAGCTCCCCAAACATTGTCGCGAGCATTCGCATCCGCACGGTTGATTAGCCGTCCTTTGCTTCCCTGATACACCAGCATATTTAACTTTTCTGATAGCTGCTAGCCATGTAGCAGGATTTCAGTGTTGTGTCTTACGCGCTGAAAATATACATCATATATGAACATTACAAGATTATAGCTCTTACCTTGCCTTCTGCCTTTACGTAAAAAAACACCGAATCCTCAATATTTGGGACAAGTTTGTTCTGTGTAAAACTCGCAGCAGGTTATGCCTTTCCGAACTTTAAGGCCATTGCGAATACATCTTCATTTTGTGCAGCTATTTTTAGGTTCTCGAGTTCACTTTCAACCTCTTCTTCTGCTGGCACATTACTGTTGTCTTCAGAATATCTCTTCTTAAGGGCCAGATAAGTACTGCGCCTCCACGATATTTTCCCAAGCTCTTGGTACAACATACAATCCGCATTCTAGTTTATTTTGAAAGTGGTAGCACTACAACCTTCTCCGAAGGTCAAGACATATTCCGGCTTCATACTTTGGTCTAACTAGCTACGGACTTGAGTTTTAAAATTAAAAAAAAGAAATTGAGAATTTAAATTAATTGAATAGAAAGGAAAGAAATAGAAGGTTCAATATGGCCATGTTAAATCGTTCCCGAGATGATCGAACTGGTAGCTTCATGGTCGATAAAACTACCGAAAAGCATCTTTTTCGCTATAACAACAACAACATTAAACGTGTTGTAAAATAACCGCCGACACACTAGCAACCATTGCTGTCGTAAAGCTACTGTTACTTCCCGAGGCAGCCCGGTATTGGGAAAATATCGTTCAAATACAGCCGAATAAACCCACACCATCAACAAGGGGCTCACCCTAGTGAGGTGGTATTACAAAACACGACTACATATATTACGCTTGTAAATTCGTCAAAATCGGATAAATTGCTTTTGGAAAAGCCGTAAACGGTTACGAATCTGGCAATTCCACGAAAAATTGTATAGAAATATAAAATATAGCGCTAGCTATAACTCCCAATAAAGGAGAAGGTAGGTATACATATAATCATTTATAATTTATTCATTCACTCTAATAAGCCTTACTAATATCGCGAAGCACCATTTTTATGTTATGACGCTGTCACCGGTCGTATGGTTTTTCTAGTTAATCATAAAAAGAGCCTTTACCTTAGTCGCATCATCTTTCGGCGCTTAGGCCCAGACGAACGTTATGTTGAAAAACGTCGCCTTGATGCGGATCGCGGCGATACGCTCGTTCACAGATGTAAACGACAGTAATTGGCTGTGAAGTCGCCCTTTACCTCCACAAAACCAACACCACGCCCGGAATATCATTGGCCACTGTAGCGGATATCATAAGACCAGATAGTTTTGTCTGTCCATGTCATTTTCTGTATTGAGGTGATGTAAGCCTTTGTATTCACGAAGACATTAACCAAGCGGGTATTGGTACCCATTTTAAAAATAGTCCGCACCTTCCTAACACACCCACAAGTATATGGTATATTAATACAGATGCTCCTAAGCATATGCTCAAAAGAGTAAGGCCTCTCTCAAACTTTGTGTCTAATAGCTGTTGTAGTCTCCATTATCGAAAATGGACAAAGGTGTTTGAGCAACAAGCAACATTTAAATAGAAATCTTTATTTTAATTAGTGAGTGACGTAGAACTCTTCACTTTTGTACACCGCACCAATCGCTTATACATATATTTTGAAAATTGTGAAGGGAAGACCCCTTCATGCTCATGAAGTTGAGATGCTAACCTCGAATATCACGTGACACGACAATGCTAGCATCGACGCTCCAGCATGAACACACCCTAATATTTTTAAAGCACCCCCTTATGACTAGTTTTTTTTTATTACGAAGGAGAGCATGTAAATAAATGTAAAAACTGATGACGAGGTAAAAATTATATACATTTACAAGTTCAATTAATGACTTTTGCATGTTTGTTTATAAGATCTGGGTATGGCGCGAATTTTTTGACTCTTGTAATATTAAGCCAGCGCCAGTTCAGGTATAAATGGAATGTGTTAACGCAAATGCGTCAGGCGAAGTTTTTGCGCTGTTCAGTAGTTTCTTTGCATAGAATAATTCCTGACAACATTACAATCAATCAGACCATAGGTAATTTAACTTTTTCTTCGCGTATTTATCAATCTCATATACAGCAAGTGAGAAAGTCGAACGTTATATACTCAGCTGCAAGGTGTCACATATATATTAACGATTAGAGATATACGCCGCCGATAAACGCCGCCGCCGCCGCCGATTTTAGTCGTTTTTCGCACGCCGCCGCCGAATGTCAAAAATATCACAAAGTTATTAAAACAAAACACTAAAAGAAAAGTTTTATAATAAAAATAAATTTGTATGCTCACTTTGCATATATATATATTTTTTTTTTTTCAAAAAAATAATAATTAACAATGAATTCAAACAAAAAGACCCAAGGCGGACATGTTTTCAAATTGTCCTCAAGTTGTTAAAAAAAGGCCAATTTACATTGCGATTGGCTGAAGGAATAAGCGAAATCAGTGATGCAAAATCCTTTAGTAGGTTCTAGGGGCATAAAAACTCCTTTGAAATGATTCTTACCTCATACTTAAAATAAATAAATGTAAGGCGCGATAACCTCCGAGGAGATCTAAGGCCGAGCTTCTCTTCCAATTTGCGTCGTGCTCCTCTTGATTTTCCCTACAAATTGGCCGGAAGGGACCTACATGTTTTATGCCGACTCCGAACGGCATCTGCAAAGCAGATGAGTTTTCACTGAGAGCTTTTCATGGCAGAAATACACCCGGAGTGCTTGCCAAACACTGCCGAGGGGCGACCCCGCTTAGAAAAATTTTCTTCTAATTGAAAAATCTTATTTCTAAAATTTTGATGTTGCTTTGCCCGGGAGTTGAACCCAGGGCATACGGTGTGATAGGCGGAGCACGCTACCATCACACCACGGTGGCCTCATACTTAAGTTGAGGATATATTTACGTATGAGAAGGATTTGAAAAATCACTTGGGCTTACATTTAAACACCTGTTGTTTATTTGCGAAACTATACAATAGCGTCTGAAATGCTAATTTTGATTTTCACACTTCATCCTTCAACACCCAAGTTTGATATTTCCTAAAGTTGGCGGCCATATCCAAAACTAGTCCCTTGGAGTGAATCGCATTGTTTTAGCCTAGCAACCAAGTTTAAATATAACCTACGCGTTACGGCTCATTTTACAAATGTGAATACGTAGGCACATATATTTACCAGGTGAGGATTTGTCCTTCTCAAGAACACTCAAAGTGGTGAAGCAAAAGCTTTCCCAAGACAGTCGAACTAATGTGTGCTACTACCCTTACGTAGTGGACAGTCGAACTAGTCTGAAAACTGAAGCTACGCGGTCATCCATTCTAAAATATCGTTTTGATTAAACGAAGACTATTGAAATCAATGTTGTGAACACAAACGTCTGCAAACTTTGGTCTACATTTTAAAAATTGTATCCAGGGTCCTTGTAAAATTTTAATTATATAGATGCGCCGAGGATTATACGATTTTCTCCCATGAGTTACGCAATGGCGGCCACTTAGACTGCTTATGATTTTGAGGGCGAGTCACTCCCTAACGTTTCAAGGTGTTTCTCTGGTGTAGCTCGGGCAGCATAGCGCGACAAAAACATCCGTTAGAAAGTCTTCGGAGCTACATCTAGATCTTCTAGGAAAGTGACGTCGACGAAGGTACATATAAGTTCGAAGACGCAATCCTATAGCTTCTGTGCTGACATATGGTGTGAGGGTCAGGAGGCGTCGTAGCGACTGTTGGTCGGGATTGCTACTGTTCGCATATCGGGAATTGTAGCTCTTAGTCATCGGGAATTTGTAGCTCGAAAAAACTGGATGCGCCGTGTGCCACGAGAGTCATGAGTATTAATAGACCAATAATAGCAACCGTAAGTCGCCTTTGTGCGTGACCGCTAAGGAGCCGCAAATGAATTAAAGAAATTTTGTTCGCGACGATTATTAGGAGTTAACCCCAGGTGAAACTTCGCTTTGCACGACATATACAGACAAAAGTCTGACCATTTTATGTATCTCTATTTCTTTTCAGCAGACACAGCAGTACCAATTCCAAAGACCGGAGTTAGGTTCGAAGCCTCCCTGGAGTAAGTGAACGAGGGACAATTCCTCCGCAAGGAGCTACTCCTGAAAATTTTTGAACGATCTGCGAGTTTTTGAGGCAATAACCCCGGATCTTTCCGAAATGGCATAAACGTTGATTTCCTTAAATACATACAAATAAAACCTTTCCTAAGTATTATTTTTTTAAATAGAAAAATCAAGCTTTTTAAAGTAAGAACACCGGCGTACGCCGGCGCGCCGCTCACGCCGTCGCCGCCGGTATATAATAGAGCCTACGCCGCCGCCGCCGATAAAGTGATCGGCGTAAACCTCTATTAACGATGTATTTAAAGAGAACTATGTGGAGCCTTACTATGCTGACATTGTCTTCTGTTAGCGGTTAGAAAACAGATACTGCCCCAAAAAATAATGTTTTTACTAAATTTCATTAAAATTGGTAGATTTTTATACGATTTATTGCACAGCTTGACGGAGAGATTATCTAAAAGGGAGCCGGGCTACGCATATCGTAATTTTTTTTATATTCTTACTTTTCGCTAACATATTCCTACTGGTAAAGATAATGGAAATTCTGTTAAGATAAACCTTTAAGCTACCTTTTTTTTTTTAAAGAGCGGGCCGTAAACCGATTTTGATCAAATCTTTAAATAACACCAAAAACAATACTTCTCCAAATTGAAAAATGATATCAACGGTGTTTGCTTTACGGCCTACAAAATTTTCAAATTCTCTTTTACTAAACGTGGGCGGAGCCACGCCCATTTTACAACACTTTATTAAATCTTTTTTGTCATAAAGTTACTCCACTCCCCAAGGTTCCTCATTTTAACAGTATTTGTTAATGCATATGCCCCATTTTTCGAAAATTTCGATATCGAAAAGTGAACGTGGTTGTATCTGATTTCGAGTATTTTCAATATCTAATAATCTAAAATAAATTTGGTGAATATGCCTCAAGTTTTACTCAAGTCATCTTTGCCAGAAATGGACGAAAGAATATACGGGCCGTTGGACATTAAAAGTAGACGTGGCTTCCAAACGATTTCACTCATTTTTACAAGTAATAGGTATTGTTTGTTATTGTTGTAGCGATAGAGACACTTCCCGAAGGTTTTGGGGAGTGTGATCGATATTGATGGTCCTTTGCCGGATATAGATTCCGGTAACAAGAACCATTAAGGTACTATCCCGACCATCTCAAGAACGATTTGATATAACCATATAGAACCTTCTAGGTCACACACTGCAGACTTTAGGGTAAATTTTTTCAACACATGCCATACACTGCAGACTTTGGTGAATACTTTTTCGCAACATCCCCTACATTGTATGCTAAATGCCCTGAGAGTTATCCACCGAAGAGATTTGATAATGGATATGGTAATAGGGCCATGAGAAGGTGCTTGTCGAATTGGGTATTTTGCCACTGCTGGAACAGCAGGGATGTTATTTCATTAAAGTTACAATATAAATGTGTGGGTGTGTTATATATATATATAATTTGTATAGAGGTTTGGAAAAGTAAGCGGTGTCATGCCTCCACTGGGAAAAGGTTAAGTTCGTTATATCTTTGCAATCACTTATGTTGAGATTTAATATCGACCTATCCTAATAGAAATGTCGTTACTCAGAAGATTTGTTAATCAAGACGTGTCTCAGACATTCTGTTAATAAGGTCGTATCTGAGTTACGTCCTTCTTTTAAGTAACGAACTTTCTATTACGATAGCTCAATATATAAGGGTGGGAGCATAGTAGTGGGAGTGGGAGACAACGTCTGCCGGGAATGTTAGTTTTGTGATGGATGTAAAGCAATTTCATACTTCCTTTTCCTACTGGGTAAGTATTTACGGACATTCACGCATACAATAAGATAAATATACCTTTGTTTGTTAATCAGTATTGTTTTTGGCTTGTTTTTGTTAAATAATACATATAAACCAGAGAACATACCTTTTTCATTAACAGCGTTCAGTTGCACGCCTAACACTGCCGGTAACAGTTCAAGTTCAAATCGCAGCTATTTAAAAACAATTAGTGAACATAAGAGCCAAAAGTTAAGAATAAAAAGTGTCTTACAGTTGAAGGTCGGTGAAAAAAACATGAAATGAAAGTTTATAAAATAATATAAAACCAAATTAAAATTTTGCTTATAAATATAGAATTAATTGAGGGAGCTAGCAGTAGCGCTAAATTAATTATAAATAAATTTGATAATTTGATATTCATAAAAAAAATATAATGAGATGCAATAGCAGTTCGTGCACTTTGAAAATGTGAAAATATAATTCAACCTTTAACCAACCCAGCATACTTTTATGACGTATTAGTCCAGTAGTGTCCAACAGGCACACGGAATCATTCAACTACATTTAAGTAGAAAAACAAAATACTTTGAGCGCAAATTAATTACTTTACAACACAATATATGCTTGAGTTTGTTTACAGCAATTACAAAAACATTTAAAGTTGATAAGAGTTTCAGATTTCATTTTTTTATGTATTAAATCAAACTGATTCTATGATTGCTCAGATTGCGCTCTTTTATACTCTTCGATTACCTCGTTCCATACTTCTAGGCGTTTCTGGAATTTACTTAGTTACCAGCTATAAAATTATAACTACAGATGCACGTGGATAGCTTCTCATATGCGTGTGTATATGTGAGTGATACTTGCACAAATAATTGCCGAATTTTGGGAGTATATCAAATATATGCATGTGTTTGTGCGTTGCTCTCTACTGCTTGTATGGACATATTATGTAGACATAACGATTAACTTGGTTATGTGCATACAAGTCACTGCTCAGTATCGGCTTAGAGATGATAGTATCCCTTACTGTTGCTAGTATTCCTCACAATAGCTTGAAAGCTTCCGCAACCCAATTGTCAACCTCACCTTCGCGAGGGGAATACTTTAACAAATAGCAATGTATCATACACATATTTAGCAGGCGAGGCTCTGGCGACCCAAAGTTAATCGTTCCCGAGGTGGTCGGGCTAGTACCTTAATGGTGCTTTGTTGCCGGAACGTACCGGATCTATGTCTGCCAAAATACCATCAACATCGATAACCAAAACCTTCGGGGAGTGTCTTTGTCGTTAATACAACAACAAAAACAATACAAATAATTTTTTTTTCTAAATACGGTATGTGATCTTCCACAAATTGAGTTGCGTCCCCTTTTAAAAGGACTTTTCTTCCTGAGTTACTTTTTTGGTGGTTCAGGAAAGGTGTGGAAAAGTATTGTAACGAATTTACTTGCAAATCCTCTTATTTGCAATCCTCTGCTAAGTTCGAATCACTAAACTGTTGAATAAATAACTCTAATATTGAATAATGGAAAAATGGCCTTTATTAAAGTACTTCACAATAACACTTATACTTTGCTACTCGCTGGCTTAATAACCAAACTGATTGATAACTCAAATGAAACTCTACTATTGGCCGCCAGATCGCGTGCTTAATCAAACTGATTGATAGCTCAACTCAAACTGAATTACTTCTTACTCGCTTGCCCCGCTTTTATAGTTTACGCTGCATACTTCTAGGCTCTTCGATTTCCAGAACTTACTAGTTGTTTCGGCTACAAAATCGCCAGCCACAACTACGTGCACAAATTATTGTTCTCCCTTGTGACAACTCAGATAAGATATATGCATGTATTTGTGCATTGCCGCTCAGATGTTCGTATACGTACATATATGTTGACGCAATTATTTATTCGTTTATGTACATATGTACATAATGATTGAATTATTGATGTGCATTCACGTCGCTGGTTAGCATCGGCTTAGAGACGATAGCATCGCTCAGTGCTGCTAACATTCGTTACACTGCCCTCCACCTAAGTCTGATCGTCCCGATCAGACAAATCTCTCAATCTAAACGCTGCTAGCATCGCCAAATGTACCACTCTTCTATTTCGTGATTTCCCAATTGCTTGTATGTGGTAGATGATATCACTTACCTTCTTCACAACCTTGTACGGGCCTTCCCAACTGCACCGAAATTTGGATGGAACACCTTTCCGCCGGTGAGGGTTGTGTAACAGTACCAAATTTCCCTCCCGGAAACCTTGCGAATTATTTTCCTTGTCGTACCTGTGTTTCATCTTACTACTCATTATCCTCGGCCGTTCTTTCACACTCTGTTGTTTGGTCAATGAACCACTTCGTAGAGCTTGCGCTGGACGGATTTGTTTTGCATAATCGGTATCGTTCCCACATTTCACAACAGTAGTGCGCTCCGGCTTGAAACTACCCTCGCATTCTTTCTCGGAAATTCGTTGCTTCGTTTTTCTGCGTCTTTTAGGTTTTGTCAATGCCAGTGTTTCTCTCGCAGGTACTTTTGATTTTGATTTATTTGGCCCATTCGATCTATCAACTTTTGCCTTTGACTTTCGTGGTCTTTGTCGAGTCTTTTCCACCAGTACCCGATTACTGCTGAACCTTTTTTCCAAACTAAAGTTAAGTGGTATGTCATGGTTCTTATAGCGCATAATTTTTCTCCGCATATCGATCCTGACGTCATGGTCAACCAAGAAGTCCACTCCCAATATGACTTCATCAACGATCTCCGCCACAACGAATTTGTGTAGAACCATGACTTTTCCAATTAATACCTCACATACCACTTCGCCTTGGACTTGATTATATTCGCCTGTGACCGTACGCAACCTTGCTCCAGGTAATGACTTTACTCTCCTGTAGACCAAATCAGATCGAATCAAGGAATGAGATGCCCCCGTATCTACAGTCAGCACACGCTCTTTACCATCCATATTCCCTCTGATGGTAAGACTGCTTGATTTCCTTCCAATCTGCGACACAGATATCACAGGACATTCAATAGCCGGGCCAAGTTTTCGTTCTTTACATCCGACACGCTCTTGCTCATTTCCGCCAGCTTTGCGTTTACGGCCACCCACATTGTTGGAACTATTAGGACCAAGATCGCAATGACGTGCAATGTGACCTGGGTTACCGCACTTGAAACATTTCATAACTCCGGCATTTTTCTGTTGTGATCCCTTCAGAGCTTCCAAAATTGCATCTACCCACTCTGGCCTTTCTACTTCCACACGATTAGCTTTGTATGCTGGTTTACTCAATAATGACGCCGTTTCCTGAGTCAATGCATGGGATACCGTTTCAGAAAATGTTTGCTTTGGGTTCGCGTATGTGGCTCGCTTCGTTTCGACGTCCCGTATGCCATTTATAAAGCTCTGAATCCTCACTCTTTCCGTGTATTCCACGGGTGCATCCGCATTTGCAAGATGAGCCAATCTTTCAATGTCCGAAGCAAACTCCTGCAAAGTCTCGTTAGCTTTTTGGTAGCGGTTTTGCAATTCTATTTGAAATATCTGTTTCCTGTGCTCAGTTCCGTATCGTCTCTCTAGAGCAGCCATCAATGCTTCATAATTGTTCCGCTCTCCTTCGGGAATCGTCTGTAGGATTTCCGCTGCTGGACCCTTCAATGCCACGAACAGTGCAGCAACTTTATCTTCCGCATTCCAGTTGCTCACTGCTGCGGTTTTCTCAAACTGTAGCTTGGAGACCTGGAAAGGAACAGAACCGTCAAAGATTGGTGTTTTTACCTTTGAATTACTAGTTAAAACTGCTGGGCGATTTAGTTGCAACTGCTCGATACGTCCTCTCAAAGCATCCACCTCGGCCTCGATTTTTTCTTCAAACTGTAAAATTTTTGTATCTTGCGCCTCCAACTTCGAGGAAATACGTTCTTCTTGCTCTTCCAGTTGAGCAGAGATCTGCGATGATATCTGTGCTGAAATTTGCGCCGATATTTCGGATATCCGTGCCTCTTGTGCTTCAATCTTCGCTGTTATACGGTTCTCCTGCGATTCCAGCTGAGTTTCCATCTTGGATGTTATGCGTGTCTCTTGCGATTTCAATTGCGATGACATGTTGGTAGATATTTGTGATGACATTTCGGACATTTGTGCCGATATTGCAGCCAACATCATGTTCAGGTCTGTGTTCGCCATTGTCTGCGGTGTTTCATTTTTCTCTTCAATTTTTGCTGTTGTCTCGTCCTCATCAGGATAAAAGACATACTCGTCCACATCAATTCCTTCTGCTTCCATTGCCTCTCGTAGCCGTACCTGAAGTTCGAGTTTAACGCCGCTTGTATTCAATCCACGGCTCTCCAACTCCTTCTTTAGTTGCTGGATCTTCAATTCACTGAACTTTGCCATGTCTTGTTGTTCTCTGGAATTTATTCAACAATTCCTCTTCTGACACCAATTGTAACGAATTTACTTGCAAATCCTCTTATTTGCAATCCTCTGCTAAGTTCGAATCACTAAACTGTTGAATAAATAACTCCAATATTGAATAATGGAAAAATGGCCTTTATTAAAGTACTTCACAATAACACTTATACTTTGCTACTCGCTGGCTTAATAACCAAACTGATTGATAACTCAAATGAAACTCTACTATTGGCCGCCAGATCGCGTGCTTAATCAAACTGATTGATAGCTCAACTCAAACTGAATTACTTCTTACTCGCTTGCCCGCTTTTAGAGTTTACGCTGCATACTTCTAGGCTCTTCGATTTCCAGAACTTACTAGTTGTTTCGGCTACAAAATCGCCAGCCACTACGTGCACAAATTATTGTTCTCTCTTGTGACAACTCAGATAAGATATATGCATGTATTTGTGCATTGCCGCTCAGATGTTCGTATACGTACATATGTGTAGACGCAATTATTTATTCGTTTATGTACATACATAATGATTGAATTATTGATGTGCATTCACGTCGCTGGTTAGCATCGGCTTAGAGACGATAGCATCGCTCAGTGCTGCTAACATTCGTTACAGTATGTATATTTCTTTAGAAAGTCCATTTACAACATACGGAATCTTGCGTCCGCTATTTGAGCATTTTCCCATGGAGCTAGATTGATCCTAAGAACATACTTCAGAAACCCAGGAGAGTGAGGGAAAAAATTTCGCTACGTGCTCAAGGGATCGTGAAAATGCCAAAAATCGACCGGTCTTAAAAACTATAACATTAAACGAAGCTTTGGTCTATATTATATTTTAATATTTAGAGTTAAGCACTTTTCTATATGGGACAGGGATCGAGATATGTAGAGATAATTAGAAGTCAATTTAAAACATGTGTAATCTTACGACCGTTATTTGATTAACTTCCCGTAGAGCTAGATTCTTGCAACTAAGAACATACTTCAGAACCCCATGAGAATGCAACATGAAGGAAAAAAATTTCGGTAGCTGGTCCAGGGACCGTCAAAAATTCAAAAAATCGCCCGAAATGGGAAATTTTGCTTTCGAGTTTTAAGGAACTTACCGATAGCCTAGGAACCTGAAACTTTGAACGAAACTTTGGCTTCCATTTGGTTGTCATATTTAGGATAAAAGAGTTTTCAAGATGGGACACAGATCGAGATATTCAGAGATATTTAGAAAATCCATTTAGAATTCTAGAATCTTGCAATCGATTTTTAAGTAACTACTCATAGAGCTAGCAACGGGGAATATTTCACATAGCAACAAAAAGAGAAAATGGAAAGAAGGTGACACATTTTTTCAGTACTTTCCTTATATGTATAAATGCACCAGAAAAACGAAACATGTCTCTTTAAACAAAGGCATAATCAACGATAAAAATTTTTATGAGGAAAAAATAACGACAACACAAAAAATTAAGAAAAACTGTCAGCAAAAAATAATTGTTGGGTTAGTCATTTGAATTTTAATAATCTAATTACCTACCTAAAAAATTAAAAAAAAACTATAAACAATAGAACATGTGTCAGTGTTAAGTAAATTATTTAAATATAGGTGAAAGTTTTGTTTTTTTAGTTAAATGTTGTGCTCTTGACTGTAATTAGTTTGCATTCGGCCTTCTTTTGATGATAGAAATTGAAAATTTTAAAGTTCCTTTCATGGCTCAACTATATGGTTGGCTCATCTCTACAGCAACAACATACCTTGTTCAGATTGTCAAAATCTACGTGTTGGTCGAATGGAATGGAATGAAAACATAAAACTTAGCAGTTTTTGCATGTTGTAAGAAATGTCAATGTGTTGGTTTCATTTTGAGTTTGTCATCTCCTTTTGACAATCCCTACTCCAGTGAAATGAAAAAAATAAATTCAGCTGATGAGATGAGCCAACCATAAGTTTCCTTTCTTTTTTATTTTATTTATTTATTTATTTATTTAGCATAAGAAAAGTACATGGCATTTTTTATATTAAATTATAAAATATTATTAAATGCCAGTTCACATAGTAAAATTCTTTTTCAATGTGGGGTGTTAGTTTTTAATAATATTAAAGAATAAATTCAGAAATATCAGATAATTAGTTAAGGTCACGATAGAGAAACAGTTGATATAGATACAGAAATTAGATATGGATTACAACAACATCCTCAACAAGCTTTCTAGATCGTATTGGCAAAAACTAATCAAATACATTTTTATTTTCTTTTGAAATAAATAAAAAAAACAAAATAAATGTAAGGCGCGATAACCTCCGAAGAGATCTAAGGCCCAGCTTCTCTTCCAATTTGCGTCGTGCTCCTCTTGATTTTCCCTTAAATTGGCCGGACGGGACCTACATGTTTTATGCCGACTCCGAACGGCATCTGCAAGGTAGATGAGTTTTCACAGAGAGCTTTTCAAGGCAGAAATACACCCGGAGCGTTTGTCAAACACTGCCGAGGGGCGACCCCGCTTAGAAAAATTTTCTTATAATTGAAAAAACTTATTTCTAAAATTTTGATGTTGCTTTGCCCATGGTGTGAACCCAGGGTATACGGTGTGGCAGACGGAGCACGCTACCATAACACCACGGTGGCGGCCAAGAGAGTTGAACATTTTGCACGACGTGTATGTATAAAAGCTTCTGAAATGAGATGTCCTAGCATGCGGGATTTGTACCGATGGAAGCAGATTACTCCTAAGGTTGTAGACTTCAGAAGGATAACTTTCTAAGTACCCCGACCTAATAAAGAAAGTTTTTAGGACGACATGGTATTATATCTAGTCTCCTAAAAGATGTCATAGCGTGAGACCTGTAGTTTGCGCCACATATACGTCTTACAATTCCCTTTTGGAGTGTTACAACGGGTGACAACTTACTAGCCGAGGCGCCACCCCAGCAGGTAATACCATATTGGAGTTTCGATTGGACTAGACCATAGTAAACAGCTTTTAGAGTGGGCATAGTCAATTATTTTTAAACTACCTTCGTATTCAAATAAATGTAAGTCACTTAACTTTGTGGGGTTTCAGCTCAAAATTCTTTTTATATTACTTAGGGCAGTTAAGAGATTTTATAAAATTTGTTATCGCTTTGGATTAGCAATCACGTGACCTGTATCCATTTGTATATCAGTTCATAGAACACTTTCCACATACACACACACTGTCAAATCAATATATCGCCGACCATTAATTATTTGCTTCATTCTAAAAAAAAACATTTCTCTAATAACCGGGCCGCACACGTTATGAGTAATCCAGCATGATAACAGGTTTTTTTGCGATTACGTTAACACCTTTTGTTTATCGCTAAATAGATAACCAATTTAAGTTGTAAAATGTTAAAAATTAGCGTGCCATAAATCATACTATTACATGCATACGAGTGTACATTAGAGTGGCTCTTCAAAAAAAAAATACAACTCAATTCTGAACAC
This sequence comes from Eurosta solidaginis, assembly GCF_040869045.1. Classification (NCBI taxonomy): domain Eukaryota; kingdom Metazoa; phylum Arthropoda; class Insecta; order Diptera; family Tephritidae; genus Eurosta; species Eurosta solidaginis. The sequence continues at coordinate 31,285,657 of NC_090321.1, forward strand.
CAATTTTTTTAGAGATGTTTTTCCGTCACGCATTCCAGCAATCATGAACACAAATTTCTTGAGATTTTCTTCTCCTCCATTCCCCGTATCACAAACGTACTTCGAAAAAGGGTGAGCTTGTTTTGGGGAAAAAGAAGGTATCACGAACGTTAAAGAACATGCGAATTGATTTGTTTATTTTCGGAGAGAAAATTTTAAGTTTTAATAGCAAATTTTCTGAAAAATAAATTTTGTGTTTAAGGGTCAAGTAACAATACAAACAAAGAGCTCTAGCGAATAATTGTGTGTATAAAGGTGGAAATCAGATGGCTAGAGGAAGTTGTTCCAAACCTCCAAAGGCAAGGCACAGACGCGCTGTCTAAAGTGATCTGTATAGGGACGATGCACACGATACCAAAGGCAAAATATGTGGTACCGCCGTGGTGTGGCAGTAGCGTGCTCCGCCTACCACACCAATGATCCTGGCTTCACGCCCCGGGCAACATCTAAATTTAAGAAACAAGTTCTTTCAATTAGAAGAATTTTTTTCTAAGCGGGGCCGCCCCTCGGCAGTGATTTGGCAAGCACTCCGAGTGTATTTATGCCATGAAAAGATTATCCGTGAAAGCTCAACTGCCTAAAATATCTTCGAAGGTTATCGCGACTTGCATTTATTTTTTTATATGTGGACATACCGAAGTCTTTTACTATGGTCTTCCTTTTTTTGTAGCAATAGGAAGACTTTGAAGACCTTACACAATGTTGGGTGGTCCTTTGCCGGATACATTCAGGAAAATGGCACTATTAAATACTAGTCGCCCATCTAGCGAACGATTTATATGACCACGTTGCACCTTCTAGGCCATCCAACTCCCTCTTTCCTGAAATGTGGTCAAAGTAAACTTCACTCCAAATGCCGGTAAAAGCTTCCACGTATCACCTACGGTTTTCAGACCATATAGTCTCTCGTCGTTTCTCCGAAAAACGGTGGAGCTCCTGATTGGTCTGTACAAACCGGAAAAGATTCCTTGCTGGTTACTGTCGCCACCACAGCATGTCTATTCTAAGGGAAGGTTAATTAAAATGGTTTTAACAAAATACTGCTTGGGATCATAGCAAAAAGCCTGGTTGGCCTAGGAGTCGCGGGGCCACGGATGAGTTCATTAACAAACTTTAATGCAACAGAACTGTCGTATAAAAAAGAGAAAGGTTTGCAGAGGATCGCCGCAGGGGATAGTAAATGAGTTTCTGTTGGCGCTAAAAGCCAATAACGGCCAGGGTCCATCTGCCATCCTTATGGCTTGTATTTGGTATTTTTTTCAATTCTGTTATTTCTGTTATTTGTTCCACTCTAAAACACTACGAAGTTCATAGCAGAGCATAAGAAATGCTATCACTGTTTAATTCTTCGGCTCTGCTCTATGCTTTGCTCATGTTCAGAGCAGGAGCAGTGGCACAGCACATTTTTCTATGCTACTGCTAATCTGGAGTAGCAATGCAAACACTGAGAAGAAATATACTTTTCCAATATATGTATGCATGTATGTACGATAGTTGTGATGTTTGTCCAGTAATTTTGGATGTTTTAACAACTGCCATAGCTGCTTGTATAGATATATTTCAAAGGTAAATTTTAGGCGCCGCTTTGCTTATCATTTGTCTATCATAGAGTATTATGATTTTCTGCTAAATTTCTACTTCCATTTCGATTTGATCAAGCAATATTTTATAGAGCTGCACCATCTATCGCAAAGATATGGCTCTCAAAGGTTATTGATGAATTAGAAATAGATCTTTATAACGAGCTAGAAGAGAAAAGGATTTGAGCAGATTTACAAGGTATAATCGAAACAGCTGTCGCCTTGTCTATCCTGATGTTGCGTTGTATCAACTTTTTCCAAAGTATTCAATTAATGAAAATTAAAAATTTCAGTAAAAAAAAAATATCCTATTGAGCCCAGAAACATGCGAATTAACAGGCCGTGATTATAATGAGATTACCAATTAGGATGGAGAAATATAAAAGCTAAAACAAGTAAGCAAAGCTAAGTTCGGGTGTAACCGAACATTACATACTCAGCTGAGAGCTTTGGAGACAAAATAAGGGAAAATCACCATTTAGGAAAATGAACCTAGGGTAACCCTGGAATGTGTTTGTATGACATGTGTATCAAATGAAAGGTATTAAAGAGTATTTTAAAAGGGAGTGGGTCATAGTTCTATAGGTGGACACCATTTCGGAATATCGCCATAAAGGTGGACCAGGGGTGACTCTAGAATGTGTTTGTACGATATGGGTATCAAATTAAAGGTATTAATGAGGGTTTCAAAAGAAAGTGGCGCTTAGTTTTATATGTGAAGGCGTTTTCGAGATATCGACCAAAATCTGGACCAGGGTGACCCAAAACATAATCTGTTGGGTACCGCTAATTTATTTATATATGTAATACCACGAACAGTATTCCTGCCAAGATTCTAAGGGCTTTTGATTTCGCCTTGCACAACTTTTTCATTTTATTCTACTTAATATGGTAGGTGTCACACCCATTTTACAAAGTTTTTTTCTAAAGTTAGATTTTGCGTCAATAAACCAATCCATGTTTTATCCCTTTTTTCATATTTGATATAGAATTATGGCATTTTTTAATTCTTCGTAATTTTCGATATCGAAAAAGTGGGCGTGGTCATTCTCCGATTTCGGCCATTTTTCATACCAAGATAAAGTGAATTCAGATAAGTAGGTGAACTAAGTTTAGTAAAGATATATCGATTTTTGCTCAAGTTATCATGTTAACGGCCAAGCGGAAGGACAGGCGGTCGACTGTGTATAAAAACTGAGCGTGGCTTCAACCGATTTCACCCATTTTCACAGAAAACAGTTATCGTCATAGAGTCTATGCCCCTACCAAATTTCACAAGGATTGGTAAATTTTTGTTGGACTTATGGCATTAAAAGTATTCTAGACGAATTAAATGAAAAAGGACTGAAAATTGAAAGAATTGAAAATTTCTTTTATTTTTATATTTTGTTGCACCATATCATTACTGGAGTTGAATGTTGGCATAATTTACTTACATATATACAGTAAAGATATCAAATTTTTTGTTAAAATTTGACTTTAAACAGTTTTTTTTTTTCAAAGTGGGCATGTTCGTCATCCGATTTTGCTAATTTTTTTTTACCACACAAATAGTAATAGGAGTAACGCTTCTGCTAAATTTCATCATGATATCTTCAACGACTGCCAAATTACAGCTTGCAAAACTTTTTAACTACCTTATTTTAAAAGTGGGCGGTGCCACGCCCATTGTCCAAAATTTTACTAGTTTTCTATTCTGCGTCATAAGGTGAACCCACCTACCAAGTTTCATCGCTTCATTCGTCTTTGGTAATGAATTATCGCACTTTTTCTGTTGTTCGAAATTTTCGATATCGAAAAAGTGGGCGTGGTGGCAGTCCGATTTCGTTCATAGCGATCTGAGATGAGCGCCCAAGAACCCACATACCAAATTTCATCAAGATACCTCAAAATTTACTCAAGTTATCGTGTTTACGGGCGGACGGACGGACGGACGGACATGGCTAAATGAATTTCTTTTTTCGCCCAGATCATTTTGATATATAGGAGTCTATATCTATCTCGATTAGTTTATGCCGTTACGGATTGCCGTTATGCGAACAAAGTTAATATACTCTGTGAGCTCTGCTCAGCTGAGTATAAAAATATAACACCCTAATACATGTTTTTGTCCACGTACATACACACGTAAATGTGTAGAAAGTACACGGAGTTATCAATAATTTTACTTCTGTTATCATTTGTTTTATCGGCAATTTTGTAGCGCTAAGGCTTGTATAAATGTGATTAATAGGGTACGTCATACGGCAGTGCATTTCGAAAAAAATTCACTTAACACTAGCTGTGTTTTTTTTACATGTGTAAAATCTACATTTACGGAAAAAAAACACTTATCATCACTTAGATAATATTTAGGAGACCCACTAGCGGCAGTGGTAAATAACTCGCTACAAAACGGGTTATTCTGAATAGCGGAGATGCACACTTTACTCCTCCCCTCTCTGCCTTTTTCATTCTCCGCAAGTCTTTCTCCGTCCACATCTTTTCTCTCACATTTTTCTCTCTAGCTCTTTCTCCTTCTCCCTCCCTCGCTCCATCTATCCCTATCTCCCTATTTTCATCTAACCCTATATCTTTCTCAGTCTCTTTTTTCCATCCTCTTTTTTTACTTCTCTCTAGTTCTTCTTATTCTTCTCCATCTCTTATTCCAAGTCTCAGTCCCAGTTCGGAGCTGAACAAAAAATGTTGTCTAAAAAAAAAAAACTTATGGCGTGGACCATCCATACAATTTGGGGATGTGAAAAATAGTTGGTAGCTGATCCAATATGATCACAAAATTGTGTAAACTCGGTCGAGTCGATTCGAAGGAGCTCAACAACAAACACTGTGACACGAGAGTTTTTTATATTAGATTGGTGCTTGAACGTCAAAAATCGAATAACATGTGTTAAAAAGACTTGAGACTCGTATCAATGAATAAGAAGTAAATAGGAACAAGTAAGGGTGTCTAAGTTCGGGTGTAATCGAGCACTATATACTCAGCGTGAGTTTGAATTGTACAGTTCATTTCAGATAAATCACTTTTTCGAATTTTGTTACGAGGGATTTATTTTTTCTGAGGCTCTAGAAATGTTGTGTAATGCTTGATCTGAATAGGGGCGTGGCACCGTCCATTAAAAAAAGTCCCAATTTCCTATTACAATAAAACTTCATAAGGGAAATATCATTGATACAAAATTATTTTGCGCTAAGATTTAGCTTATTATTCTAGTCTACGACCCTTTTAAACATCTTTCATATAAAAGTGGGCGTGGTGTTTAAACGATCCCGTCCATTTTCATAGATATATTTCCTACTATAAAGAAAGTATATATTCCCAATTTTATTACGATATGTTAATTTTTCTTCGAGTAATGCCTCCCGAAGCATAGAAAATTGCTATTTAGTAAATAATCAGGTTTTTTGTGTTTTCCAAAATGTTATACATATATGTAAAAAAAGCGGCCGTGGTTATCATCCGATTTTGCTCATTTTAAAAAGCGATGGGTATAAGCGCCAAGTGACCGATATGCCAAATTTCAATAAGATATCTCAATATTTACTCAAGTTATCGTGGACACAGACAGACGGACGGACATGGCTAAATCCGTTTCTTTTTTCATCCTCAGCCTTTTAATATATGGAAGTCCATATTTATCTCGATTCCTTTATACCTGTACAACCAACCGTTATTGAAAGTTATAACACCCTGTGTACAAGTACAGCTGGGTATAAAAACACTGTCATTCTTTTTATTGGTACCGTTGTTGGTCTTTCATACGACGCACATTTAACAAACATTTTCATTCTTTACCTACGTGTCTCACACAAATATGAATAGGTAATTAACGAAATTAACATATTTTATCTTTTAGATATATGTATATTGACATATAATATTTTAAGCAGGAATATAACTCTAACGAGTTTAAGGTCGACTTTTTCGATTTTTGGCGAGCCGAGCTACATACCGTGTGGTTTGTTCACAACAGCTAAATGGTGGGAGTCTATCCGACGAACTTTGGTCTGAGAAGCAAGCACATTATCTAGTGCATTATGACGTCGGAATATCTTACAGATTCATATCTCCATATATTTTCAAATGCATGACAATTTTTATATTGGAGAAATAAATATTTACTAGAATAAAATTTAACCGCCAGCGAAAATTGCTTGAATTTCGTAATCTCATCGAGTGCTTTGTCCCACAAAAATGCATATCGCAGATATGTATGTAAATGAATTATAGAACAATAGACTTACTTAGCATTATTTTTTATTAAACACGCCTAAATATTGTAACAAATTCTGGGCAATTCCGATTATTTCAAACCTTCTGCTAACGTTCGAATCGCTAAACTGTTGAATAAATCACTCAAATATTCAGTATTGCAAATGGTCTTTATTAGATTACTTTGGGAGTAGTACAATTATACTTCACTTCACAATAGCGTGTTTAAATCGCTGCTTTTATACTCAATATAATAACAGTAAAGGTACATATCCACACATATTTATCGTATATCTATGACTGTACCTAATTTAATTGATTTTATTTAAATTGGACATATTGAGCATTTACGGCAAATAATTTTTAGGTCTTGAACTTGATTTAGAGTAATTTGGCACGTATGTTTATCGCACATGTATATACTATGTCTTAGGGATGATGCGATGTTTTGATTCAATTGGTTCTGTTTACTGGTCCCGATTTCGTTTTTGATTGACTGAATTTGGAGCTGTAAAGCAAGTCAATCAATAAATAGAAGCTGTGTCAAAAACCAGTGAAAAAAGTGATGCATCAAATCATCTCACTTCTCAAACATGGCCATAAAACCTTGTGACCTCACAATCATCCAGGTCATAATAGTTTACTCATCGATTTTCCTTAGGAGATAACCCTATGTGATCGAGGAACCAGCAAAAGGAGAAATTGCGATGCCTGAAATATTACAGTCCTGAAGCAGCTCCTCTTTTTTATCTATGGCATAAATATTTAACTGGAAGACACTGCATGAGTCATAAAGTCGGTACTACTGAGTAGAACCGAGTTCTAGTTCCCTTTTCCATTTCTGAGCGGTCTGTAAAGGCTGCACTGTCCCTATCTCCCTCGAAGAATAATTTATGCTCTGAGCCTGGAGGTTAAAATTCCGTTAGGGCATTAAGTCAGTTTTGAAGCTCTTTAATCGATATCTTGTCATATCATCTAAATAATATACTTGCTGAAGAGCCGCTACATACGAAGAAAGCGAAACACGCGTACACTGCGGTAAACTGCGCCTATCCGAAAACAAACAGATCCTACAAGCCGCCAGATCACTGTAGTGTTATTCAGGCAGAAGTAGTATCCGTGACAAAAGCAGTGGAAACACTGGAGGAAAATAGCTTAAACTGCAGCTGCGTAAACTTTAAGATCATTAGTTAAGAGCAAATAAGACAATAATCTAGCATGGCATAATATCTAAAAGTGTGTCATTGTGTAAGCAGTCCCTGGAATAATTGGGATAGACGGAAGACATATGGGAATAGATGGAAATGAAAAAGTGGACCAGGCTGCTAAAAGAGGCATATCCCTCAAACATTGTACTATAGATGTCCCAATTATATTGAGCGAGATTAAAATGAGCAGAGAGTTGTACATAATTGACCAAGCAGTAAAGACTTGGAATCAAGCGAAAGGCTGCAAAGTGCCGAAGATCATGTGCACGTTTTACGACTGATAAAGTTTCTCTTATAACTAAAAAAAAGAGGACTATAGGCTCATGATAAGTATTCTGACAATGCCTTTTGGCATTCCAGGCTTTTAAGTTAGGCCGAATCAATGATAGAATATATAGGAAGTGTGAGTTGCAGAAAGAAACGATGGAGCAGACACTGTGCTGATGTGTTGCACTCGTGAGGCCATGACACTAGCTTTTAGAAGTGACACAGCTACCAGATCTAGAAGCAGCAAATGTACTTGAAAGCTTTAAGTATTTGCTAAGACGACACAGTTATATTATATGTCCTGGCTTTTGAAAGGGCTTCTCAGTTTTGACGCTAAGCAAACTTTTGGTCCTCACGGACCAGTCAATTCCACCTAACCTAAATTAAAATTCATACCGGTAGGCGGCTTATAATAAATGTTGGATTATCTGAGTCCTAGATCTCCTTCTGCCTCCAAATTCCGCACGAACATATGCAGAGGCAAGAAGTAAAAGATAAGGTGTAGCCCTTCTTCAGGTATGCAGTCAATTGCATCTGATATGATCCTCAATTAAGAGGACTATATTCGACTATTTTTTATCGAACTATGATGCACTTCAAGAAGACGAAAGGTCAGCCAAAGACATCCTACCTATTGAAATTGTTTTTGTTATTGTTGGGCCTTGGGGAGTGTTATCGATGTGATGGTCCTTTGCCGAATGCAGATCCGGTACGTTCCGATAACAAGCACCATTAAGGGTCTAGCCCTACCAACCCGTTCAATCAATTTGGTATTTTAGTCGCCTCTTACAATAGGCATACCTGCCTCGGGTATATTATAAGCCCCCTAAGGGTTAGACATCAGTGAATCATATCAGAGTTAAGAAATTGTGATAAAATCGTATATCAAACGAATTGTAATAAATATAATAAATTTTTACAACTGATTATTAATCGCCAAATGTTAATCCTATCGAACAAAAGTAGCTTTGTTACAAGTTAGATAGCTCAACAGCTTAGAGGTATAATCCTAGTGGTATATACTTGGGTTTATTGTTAAGGGCTTTAAGGTCTTTATTTGATTCCAAGTACTGTTTGGAAAGAAAGAACAAAAAAATTATGGAAAAAAATTTAAGAAGTCCATATATAACCAACAAAGTAAATATTCCCCGGTATTTTAAAAATAATTTAATGCAAGTTATTTAACCCCCATTTTCTTCCATTCGTTAGAGCTTAACATCTTCGTCATTTAAATACATTCATGCTATATCCAACAGAAACATGTCCAATATACGTCCCTTAACACCGCTACTGGCAAAGCGCGCACAAGAAGAATTGGGCGAAGTACCGGAACGCATTGATGCGGATATACAGCAACTACGGGAATGGATACAGAAACAACCTCATCTTACGGCACGCACAGACGATCAATTTTTAGTGGCTTTCCTGCGCGGTTGCAAATACAGTATAGAAAAGGCTAAACACAAATTAGATAATTACTATGCAACGCGTGCAGCGGTACCAGAATTGTATAAAAATCGCTTTGTGAATGATGCAGCTATTGAAATTCTACGATCTGGGTAAGTTTTCAAAGTAATCTATTTGGCTAACTTCGCATATTTCGACTTTCGAGTGGAATATTATCTTATCTCAGCTGTCAGTTCGAAAACGTCACATCCCAAATTTTTTTCAAAAACGCTCCATCTAAGAGTTCGGTTTAAAAATGCTCTAGCGCAGATTTTTTTCATAAAATCCCTACCTCCCGTCAAAATGTATTGAACTTATATTTAGAAACAAATTCAGAGAAGGTCGGTTTTGAAAAAACCTCTGAGTTTGAGTGTTCTTCAACCAAATTCTAGAATATGGAATATTTTAAAAGTTTTCTAATATAAAGCGTTTTCGAAACGGCAGTCTTTATGATATTTCACTCCCCAGTCGATACATTGTAGGCTAAATAGAAGAAAGCCGTCTGAAAAAGAGCGGTATCGGACATCAAAAAATGGACGGCAGTCTTTATCTCTGAAACTTATAATAAAGCCCTTCATCAGTATTGGCCGCCGCCGTGGTGCGGTGGTATCGTGCTTCGTCTTCCACACCGTATGGTGCTAGGTTCAAGTCACTGGGAAAACATGTAGAAAGCGTTTTTTTAGAGTTCGCCCCTCTTCAGCGATTTGGTAAATGTAAAAGGTGCACGACACAAACTGGAAGAGAAGCTCGGCCTGAATCTCTTCGCAGATAAATCGCGCCATATATTTGACTACTTTTATCAGTATTTGTTTGAAATCATTTTGAGCTGATAAAGGGCGTTTGTGTAAAAATTTCAATATGGGGTTGACACCCACCTCTCAGGCAAATAAAGGGTTAGAACGCACAACATAGCCGTCTTTTCTACTCTCACCACAAACATTCGGAAGAGAAGAAGATTCTTTGTCGCTTTGGCAGCGCCATCAGTTAACAATATCACAACTTTTGCTATGATATTTCACCAACTTTGTGCGGCAATACATTGAACTCTTCTGTCAAAGCGAAGCACTGAATAAAGCGTTCTATGCATGTAAATGCAGAAAAGCTTTCACTTAACCAGCCTAAACCTAATCCCAGATGCCCCATTTGGAGTGCTCATAACTTTTGCTATGCTTGATGTTTCACCAATTTTGTGTGGCAATGCATTGAACTCTTCTAAAGCGTTCTATGCATGTAAATGCAGCAAAACTTTCACTTATTGATCCTAAGGCCGGGTTTACATAGAGCGCTTGGTCGCGTCAGGCCTTCAGGCCTAAGCCCAGATACCCCATTTGGAGTGCTCATAACTTTTGCTATGCTTGATGCTTCACAAATTTTGTGTGGCAATACATTGAACTCTTCTGTCAAAGCGAAGCACGGAATAAAGCGTTCTATGCATGTAAATGCAGCCAAACTTTCACTTATTCATCCTAAGGCCGGGTTTACCTAGAGCGCTTTGTCGCGTCAGGCCTTCAGGCTTAAGCCCACATGCCCCATTTGGAGTGCTCACAACTTTTGCTATGCTTGATGTTTCGCCAACTTTGTGCGGCAATACATTGATCTCTCCTGTCAAAGTGAAGCACGGAATAAAGCGTTCTATGCAGGTAAATGTAGCCAAACTTTCACTTATCCAGCCTAAGGCCGGGTTTACATAGAGCGCTTTGTCGCGTCAGGCATTCAGGTATAAGCCCAGATGCCCCATTTGGAGTGCTCTGTACAATACAATCTTTTTGAAAGCTCAGTACAGTAAGTTCTTCTAACAGCAGTAAGTTCTTCACAATCTGAGAAAAGTTTTGTCTTGCGGCTAGTTTTATTTTAAGAAACTTAAATTTGTTTTCGTGTTTGCGCAGGGAGATAGATGCCCGCCTATATCCACTCTTCTTGGTGAACAGACCCTGTTAACATCAGTGAGCCTATGGGACATACATATATGTAAGCCGTACTAACTTTACTGAAGTTACACAATCTCGTGCATGGATATGTAATGTTGCTAAGAATTTATTAACGAGGGACTTCAACGTTTGATGTATTAGACTGCGGTAGCTTGCAATATATAACAAAGAGTTAAACTCGCAAAACCTTATGGAAATCAATGAATTGGTGAATGGTGCCATACCATAACGCCCTAGCCATAACCATACCATAGCCAACCAATTGGTGTTTGGTTTCTCGCCATATCCATAACTTAAAAATATTTGAGTTGGTGAAATTAATAACTTTTTGTAGATTTTATTCATTGTTTTGGATACTTTATGACCAAGAGACTTCTTTTTTGTGGAATATGTTTGTAATCTTTTGCGTTTTCTTCATTTTTATGAAATTTTCACGATTTTTAGGTTAAGACACAATTAATCGATCACATTGGAGATGGTTATGGATATGGATATGGTTACGACCATGGCGTTAGGGTTAAGGAAGTTTAATTCGCTCTTAAGACTATAGCGTTATGACTATGTCAACTTTGCCAGGCCCTTTATACATAAAAACTCTATTACAACACTAATTACATACACTTCATCTAATTTCTTTTTATCCCACTCAGCGTCTATCTACCACTTCCCAAACCAGTATCACCAGATGGTCCACGCATTCATATCGCCCGCTATGGCGTATTCGACATCAACAAATATTCCCTTAGCGATGTATTAAAAGTTCGTACGATGCTCAGTGAAATACAATTTCGTGAAGATGATAATGCCATAGTTATGGGTTTTATGGAGGTAATAGATTTCAAGGGTCTCACTGCTAGTCACGTTCTTCATTTCAATGTGGTCTTAGTGAAAAAACTTGTTGTGTTAGGCGATAAAGCATTTCCATATCGACCCAAGGGTCTACATTTTATAAACGTACCCTCAAGCTGTGAGAAAGCTTTGAATATTGCAAAAAGTTTGCTAAGCGATAAAATTAAACAGCGCGTAAGTAAAATTTTTTTTGAGTTTTTTTTCAAAGAAAATTAGAATATTGAAACTTTTTAATTCTTCTTCTTTCCCGCAGTTCCATGTGCATTCCGATTTCGAATCGCTTTATAAGTATATACCAAAAGAATGTCTCCCAGCTGAATGTGGTGGCAGCAATGGCACAATAGAAACCGGTACGAAGGAATGGGAGAAGAAATTACTTAGCTATAAAGATTATTTTGTGGAGGAAGCTAAATATGGCACAAATGAAAAACTACGCCGTGGCCGCCCTGTCGATTCCGAATCACTTTTCGGTATTGATGGCTCATTTAGAAAATTGGATATTGATTAGTAGCGCTCTAAGCTATTGATTGAATCATTTTAATTTATTTTATTTTTACAATTTGTGTAATTGACTTAAGTGATTTGTGTAGTTCGAAAAAATTTTAGCAAATGTATTTTTAAAAAGCAGCTTTTTTTTAATTGGAAAATGCTGGGTTTGAATTGAATAAAATGGACCTGTACTTTCTAGCTACGCGAAAAGCAAAAGCGCGTTTAAGCATAGGAAAGTGCTCCTGTTTTAAATCTGTCTATTCAATATGCCATTCACGATCGAGGAAGCAGCACGGTAAGGTATACTACGTCCTTTCAACGCTACTTAGGCCCGGTTTTTCAGTACAAGTTTAACTCAGTTTTCAGTTAAACTACGCTTAAACTTATTCTGCAGTTTTTTAGTCTACTTTAACTGAAGTTTAAGCTGAGCTTAAGCGGTCAATGTGGGAGGGTTAAACTCTAGTTAACCTATCAGTTATTTGCGTTCGTTCGAAATGGCGTCGAAAATACCCAACAAGCATTAGGGCTTGAATAACAATATAGATCCTATTGATAACTAAGCATACTTCTAAAATCTCAAGAGTTGTTTCGAACCAGTTTCTAAACTCGAGAATCATACCGTAATCAGCAAAAGAGGGAATTTTTTATAAAGCCAAAAATGCTATCACTTAAGTTGAAAAAATTTAATTAACAACTTATAGTTCTCCAAATGGACTCAAATATAAGATTCCATACTACAGTATTTTCAGGAAAATAAAATGAAATATATATAATATATATAAAAAACACGTGTCACACAATTGAGGCCAATGGACTCCTAAACTACTGAACCGATTTTGAATTTGTTTTGCACCCCGTGTGTAGTTTGATCTAACTTGAAATATAGGATAGGTGACTGGGTGACTAGGGTCTCGAGATATAGGCCAAAACGTGGACCCGGGTACCCTAGAGTGTGTTTATAGAATATGGATATCAAATGAAAGCTGTTGATGAATGCTTTAGTAGAGGGTAATTTTCATACCCCTGGGTGACTAGGGTCTCGAGATATAGGCCAAAACGTGAACCCGGGTACCCCTAGAGTGTGTTTATAGAATATGGATATCAAATGAAAGCTGTTGATGAGTGCTTTAGTAGAGGGTAATTTTCATACCCATGGGTGACTCGGGTCTCGAGATATAGGCCAAAACGTGGACCTGGGTACCCTAGGATGTGTGTATAGCATATGGATATCAAATGAAAATGGTGCTTTAGTAGAGGGTAATTTTCATACCCCTGGGTGACTAGGGTTTCGAGCTATAGGCCAAAAAGTGGACCCAGGTACCCCTAGAATTTGTTTAAGCTGAGCCTAAGCGGTCGATGTGGGAGGGTTAAACTCTAGTTAACCTATCAGTTATTTGCGTTCGTTCGAAATGGCGTCGAAAATACCCAACAAGCGTTAGGGCTTGAATAACAATAGAGATCATATTGATAACTAAGCATACTTCTAAAATCTCAAGAGTTGTTTCGAACCAGTTTCTAAACTCGAGAATCATACCGTAATCAGCAAAAGAGGGCATTTTTTATAAAGCCAAAAATGCTATCACTTAAGATGAAAAAACTTAATTAACAACTTGTAGTTATCCAAATGGACTCAAATATAAGATTCCATACTACAGGATTTTTAGGAAAATAAAATGGAATATATATAATATTGTAACGAATTTTACTTGCAATTCCTCTTACTTGCAATCCTCTGCTAAGTTCGAATCACTAAACTGTTGAATAAATAACTCCAATATTGAATGATGGAAAAATGGCCTTTATTAAGTACTTCACAATAACACTCAAACTGTGCAACGAATAGCTTAATAACCAAACTGATATCTTAAAGGAAACTGACTTTCAAAATAATAGTGCTATTGCTCGCTAGATATTGTCTTACTCGTAACTGCTTGACAATTCAAATCAAACTGAATTACTTCTTACTCGCTGGCGCCGCTTTTATAGTTTACGCTGCATACTTCTAGGCTCTTCGATTTCCAGAAGTTACTAGTTGTTTCGGCTACAAAATCGCCAGCCACAACTACGTGCACAAATTATTGCTCTCTCTTGTGACAACTCAGATAAGGTATATGCATGTGTTTGTAGTTTACAGTCTCCCGCACACACATAAGCGTATAAGTAAATTCATCGGTGTGTGACATCTCATCTTTCGCTGCCTTGTATGTAAATGTTGCTCGTCGGAATGTGTACATATGTGTAGACGCAATTATTGATTCGTTTATGTAGATACATAATGATTGAATTATTGATGTGCATTCACGTCACTGCTTAGATCGGCTTAGAGCTGGCAGCACTCCTTAGTTTTGCTAATATTCGTAACACTGCCCTCCACCTAAGTCTGATCGTCCCGATCAGACAAATCTCTCGATCTAAACGCTGCTAATCTCTCCAAATGAACCACTTTCATTTTGGTTCGTGGTTTGGTAGTGGTTTGTATGCGGTACACTACATCGTTGATCCGTTTTACAACTTTGTATGGGCCTTCCCAGTTACACTGCAATTTCGGGGACAAACCTTTTTTTCGTTGTGGGTTGTATAGCAGCACCAAATCTCCTTCCTGAAACCCTTCCGAATTAATTGCTTTATCGTACCTCGCTTTCATCTTGTCACTCATAATCTTTGCTCGTTGCCTTACCAGATCGTGTATCTCTCTCAGCTCTTCTTCTAAGACATCAGTGGATTTCTTGACATTCCTCTCCGCATCGGCATCTATCCCATACTTCAAATCAGCTGGCAGTCGAAGGTCATTGCCAAAAATTACCTTTGCGGGAGTTTGGCCCGTTGTGTCATGTACTGCCGATCGGTAGGCCATCAAGAATAATGATATGTGTGTATCCCAGTCCTTATGGTACTTGTCGACTACTTTCCTTAAATGCTCCTCCAATGTTCTATTGAAACGTTCCACCATACCATCGGACTGAGGATGCAATGCAGTTGTCCGTGTTTTTCGAATGCCCAACTTCTTGCACAGTTCTTGGAACACAGCTGATTCAAAATTCCTGCCTTGGTCAGAATGTAACTCCATTGGTACACCATACCTTGCAACCCATTCGTTTTTAACCACTTCTGCTACTGTTTCTGCTTCTTGGTTTGGGATTGTGTATACCTCTGGCCATTTACTGAAATAATCCATAACCACCAGTACGTATTTGTTTCCGCGGTTGCTAGTAGGAAATGGACCTGCGACATCCATGGCGATCCTTTCAAATGGTGCACCTGAAATATACTGCTTCATCTGGCCACGACTTCGGGTTTTGGGCCCTTTCGCTCTGTTGCATACCTCGCAATTGGCAATCCACTCGGTGACCGACTGACGGCAACCAACCCAATAGAATCTCTGCTTAATTTTCTCGAGTGTCTTCGTGATTCCAAGATGGCCTCCACTTGGACCATTGTGCAACTCGCTGAGCACGTCAGGAATCCTCTTTCTGGGAACAACTATAAGTTTCTTCTTGCACTGACCATCCTCACTCTCCCATACTCGATGCAAGCAACCGGATATCAATTCCAAACTGTTCCACTGTGCCCAATATGACTTCGCAATGGGACTCTCTGCTGACATATCCTCTCTGCTTGGTCTTTCGTTTCGTTCGAGCCCTTGCATAACATGTGACAGATCTGTATCTTCTAGCTGACACTTTCTTAGTTGTTCCTTGTCCCATTCATCCGTACACGTTATAGTCATTAGCCGGACATCTATAATGTCTTCTTTAGCCTCGGCCTTTGAACAGTGCTTGCATTCCAAACTACATGGCCTTCGTGACATTGCATCGGCATTTCCATGGGTACTACCTTTTCGATGCTCAATGGAAAAGTCATAGCTTTGAAGTCGCTCGATCCACCGTGCCAATTGTCCTTCCGGATTACGGAACTGCAGAAGCCATTTCAATGCTGCGTGATCTGTCCTGACATGGAATCGCTGGCCGTAGAGGTATTTGTGAAAATGTTTAATGCACTCTACCAATGCCAACAGCTCTCTCCGCGTAACACAGTAGTTCCTCTCTGGTTTCCCAATCGAACGGCTGTAATATGCAACTACCTTCTCCTGTCCATCGACCAGTTGTGATAAAACGCCTCCTATAGCATATCCACTTGCATCTGTATCTAGAATAAATGTTGCTCCTGGAATCGGATATGCTAACATTGGGGCAGTGCACAAACGCTCCTTCAATGTTTGGAAAGCCACTTCTTGCTCCTTCTTCCATTCAAAAGCTTTGTTTTTTCTTGTAAGCTCATGGAGGCTATGGGCTACGCTGGAAAAATTTGGTACAAATCGGCGGTAATATGTGCACAGCCCAAGAAAACTTCTTAATTCATGTAGATTCTGTGGTCTTGGCCAATCCTGTACAGCCTCTATTTTTTCGTTCGCAGTGCAGATGCCCTCTGTCGTTACCTTGTGACCCAAATAATTGACTTCCTTTTTAAACAGCGCACACTTTTTGGGACTTAACTTCAGACCAGCGCCAGCTATTCTCTGGAAAACTTCCTCCAAGTTCTTAAGATGTTCATCAAAGTTCTTGCCCAATACGATGATGTCGTCCAGGTACACCAAGCATGTTTTCCAATGTAGTCCTTTCAGTACCTGGTCCATGAGTCTCTCAAAAGTAGCTGGTGCATTACAAAGTCCAAAAGGCATCACTGTAAATTGCCAAAGACCATCACCGACACTGAAGGCTGTTTTCTCTTTATCTTCCTCCTTCACCTCCACTTGCCAGTAGCCGCTTTTCAAGTCCAGCGTGGAAAACCATTTCGTACCAGATAGCGAGTCCAGAGTGTCGTCAATTCTTGGCAATGGGTAGCTATCCTTTTTCGTTACGTCATTCAACTTCCGGTAGTCCACGCAAAACCTCATTTTTCCATCCTTTTTTTTTACAAGTACTACCGGTGAGCTCCATGGACTAGCTGATGGTTCGATGACGCCGCTGTCGTTCATTTCTTGAATGATTTGACTCACAACTTCCCGCTTCGCCAGTGGAACACTACGTGGAGCTTGACGGATCGGTCTCGCATCTCCAGTGTCAATTTGATGTTTCACAACGTTGGTGCGGCCTGGTTTAGAATCATCCTGGTCAAATATGTTCGCGTACTTTAGGAGCAGTTGTTTTGCCTTACTCTGATATGCTTCCTCTAGTCCCTGCATCCATGCCGTGATGTCATTTGAAAGATCAGTATTACTAGCTGAAACGTGTTCCTGGAGCTGTTCACAGTTAATAACCACTTCAGCCTCTTGGCATCTTCCCAAAATAGCTCCTTTAGTCAGTTTGAGTGGTGACTTGAACTCATTGAGTACTCTTACCGGAATACGTCCATCTTGTTTTGTCATAGCCAGGGTTTTTCCTACAAGTATGTTTAGTGCTGATTTGTTTGCTGCTTCGACAACCCACAATTTGTTTGTCCCACAATCTCCATCAACCTTTGCCCAGATGACTGCTTCGGATTTTGGTGGTATTTGCTGACTCTCTTCCACCAGCACTCGTTTACTGCTGTAGCCTCTCTCGTAGCCGAAATTAAGTGGTACATCCATGTTTTTATATCGCATCGTCTTGCTTTGCATGTCGATCTTGATGCCCTGGTCGATTAAGAAGTCCACTCCAATTATGATTTCATCAACAATTTCTGCCACTATAAAATTGTGTACTACCATGACGTTCCCAATTGCGACTTCACATTCTACTTCTCCAATTACCTGGGTGTCCTCTCCCGTGGCTGTACGTAATCTTGCTCCAAGCAATGGTCTTATCTTTTTGTTGACTAAATCCGCTCGAATGATGGAATGAGATGCACCCGTATCTACAGTCAATAACCGTTCCTTTCCGTCCACATGTCCTCCAACAGTAAGGTTGCTCGATCTTCTTCCAATCTGCGAGATAGAGATTATGGGGCATTCAATTGCGGGAGCCAGCTGTCGCCCCTTGCGGCTGACTCGATTTAGTTTAACGATTGAGTGGTCTTGGATATTTGCTCATCACCTTCTGCTCTGCGTTTACGACCACCCACATTGTTGGAGCTATTGGGGCCGCTGCTGCATTGTCGTGCAATATGACCTGGGTTGCCGCACTTGAAACATTTAATAACTCCGGCATTTTTCTGTTGTGATCCCTTCAGTGCTTCCAAAATAGTGTCTACCCAATCTGGTCTTTCCACTTCTACACGATGAGCTTTGTATGCTGGTTTACTTAATAGTGAGGCCGTTTCCTGAGTCAATGCATGTGATACCGTTTCAGAAAATGTCAGCTTTGGGTTTGCGTATGTAGCTCGCTTCGTTTCCACGTCCCGTATGCCATTTATGAAACTCTGGATTTTTACCCTTTCAGTGTATTCCACGGGTGCGTCCGCATTTGCAAGATGAGCCAATCTTTCAATATCTGAAGCAAACTCCTGCAATGTTTCATTTGCTTTTTGGTAGCGGTTTTGCAACTCAATTTGGAATATCTGTTTCCTATGCTCGCTTCCGTAACGTCTCTCTAAAGCGCTCATCAATGTTTCGTAGTGGTTCCGCTCGTACTCTGGGATGGTCTGTAAGATTTCCGCGGCAGGCCCTTTCAGTGCCACGAACAGAGCTGCAACTTTATCTTCAGCATTCCATTGGTTCACTGCTGCGGTCTTCTCAAACTGTAGCTTAAAGACCTGAAAAGGAACAGAACCGTCAAAGGATGGTGTCTTTACCTTTGGATTACTCGCTGAAACAGCTGGGCGGTTTAGTTGTAACTGCTCCATACGACCTTTTAACGCTTCTATTTCGGCATCAATTTTGTCCTCGAGTTGTAAAATTTTTGCATCCTGCTCTTCCAGTTTCACAAAGAGCTACGCTGATACCTGTTCCGAAATTTGTGCCGACATTTCAGATATACGTGCCTCTTGCGCTTCCAGTTGAGATGCCAAATATGTCTTCTGTTCTTCCAATTGTGTCTCCATCTTGGATGTAATCTGTGTCGACATTTCTGACATTCGCGTTTCTTGTGCTTCAATCTTCGATGTTATTCGTGTCTCTTGGGATTCCATCTGTGATGACATATACGTTTTCTGTTCTTCCAATTGTGATGACATGTTGGTAGATATTTGTGATGACATTTCGGACATTTGTGCCGATATTGCAACCAATATCATGTTCAGGTCTGTGTTCGCCATTGTCTGCGGTGTTTCATTTTTCTCTTCAATTTTTGTTGTTGTCTCGTCCTCATCAGGATAAAAAACATACTCGTCCACATCAATTCCTTCTGCTTCCATTGCCTCTCGTAGCCGTGCCTGAAGTTCGAGTTTAACGCCGCTTGTATTCATCCCACGGGCTTCCAACTCCTTCTTTAGTTGCTGGATCTTCAATTCACTGAACTTTGCCATGTCCTTGTTGTCCTCTGGAATTTATTCAACAATTCCTCTTCTGACACCAATTGTAACGAATTTTACTTGCAATTCCTCTTACTTGCAATCCTCTGCTAAGTTCGAATCACTAAACTGTTGAATAAATAACTCCAATATTGAATGATGGAAAAATGGCCTTTATTAAGTACTTCACAATAACACTCAAACTGTGCAACGAATAGCTTAATAACCAAACTGATATCTTAAAGGAAACTGACTTTCAAAATAATAGTGCTATTGCTCGCTAGATATTGTCTTACTCGTAACTGCTTGACAATTCAAATCAAACTGAATTACTTCTTACTCGCTGGCGCCGCTTTTATAGTTTACGCTGCATACTTCTAGGCTCTTCGATTTCCAGAAGTTACTAGTTGTTTCGGCTACAAAATCGCCAGCCACAACTACGTGCACAAATTATTGCTCTCTCTTGTGACAACTCAGATAAGGTATATGCATGTGTTTGTAGTTTACAGTCTCCCGCACACACATAAGCGTATAAGTAAATTCATCGGTGTGTGACATCTCATCTTTCGCTGCCTTGTATGTAAATGTTGCTCGTCGGAATGTGTACATATGTGTAGACGCAATTATTGATTCGTTTATGTAGATACATAATGATTGAATTATTGATGTGCATTCACGTCACTGCTTAGATCGGCTTAGAGCTGGCAGCACTCCTTAGTTTTGCTAATATTCGTAACAATATATATAAAAAACACGTGTCACACAATTGAGGCCAATGGACTCCTAAACTACTGGACCGATTTTGAATTTGTTTTGCACCCCGTGTGTAGTTTGATCTAACTTGAAATATAGGATAGGTGACTGGGTGATTAGGGTATCGAGATATATGTAGGCCAAAACGTGGACCCGGGTACCCCTAGAGTGTGTTTATAGAATATGGATATCAAATGAAATCTGTTGATGAGTGCTTTAGTAGAGGGTAATTTTCATACCCCTGGGTGACTAGGGTCTCGAGATATAGGCCAAAACGTGGACCCGGGTACCCCTAGAATGTGTTTATAGAATGTGGATATCAAATGAAAGCTGTTGATGAGTGCTTTATTAGAGGGTAATTTTCATACCCCTGGCTGACTAGGGTCTCGAGATATATGCCAAAACGTAGACCCGGGTCCCCTAGAATGTGTTTAAAGAATATGGATATCAAATGAAAGCTGTGGATGGGTGCTTTAGTACAGAGTAATATATTATCCAGAGACGGACTGGGACTGGGATTAGAACTAGGACTGGAACTGAGACTCGGAGTGGGACTGGGACTGGAATAAAATACATACCACCTTCTGGGACAGGCAATAAGGGATGCAGAAGAATGAGAAGAAATTGAGAGAAGAGAAAAGAGAGAAGGAGATTGAGAAAGCGATAGAATAAGACGAAGATGGAGATAGACGAAGCGAAAAAGACGGAGGGAGGAGTGAATAAAAGGATTAGGAAAATGTGAAGAGGGGAGAGGGAAGAATCAGACGGAAAAAGCTTATTAAAATGTATGCAGATTGACCAAATTTAGGGCAGGACAACGTCTGCCGGGTCTTCTCGTATAATTTAAACAATAAATGTGAGGCGCGATAACCTTCGAAGGGATTTTAGGCCGAGCTTCTCTTCCAATTTCGTCGTGCGTCTTTTAATTTGTCCTACAAATTGGCAAATTATATATTAATTGAAAAACTTTTTAATTTATTTTTATTAATTACGCTTCATTTCTCACAATAAACAGCTGTTGGTTTTGGTGGTACCTCCTTGGAGATTTTTTTTAACTCCACCTCAGCACGACATGCAATGTAGGATATCAACTGGAGAAATGTGATGAATATTCATTTGAGAAATTTACATTTCTCAAAATCTTTCGAAATTAGGATAATAATTGGGCAATATTAATGACGTTGGAGATCAACTCGGAAACCTTTAATTTTACAAAATTTCTTAAAGATTGGATAGTGATTGGAGAATGAAATTGGATATCAACTCGAGAACTTTCTTGTTTAAGAATAATTAAATAATGAATTTGGATATCACTTCCGGAACTAGATATATATTTCGCTGGAGAATTTCTTTCCATGCCAACAAAAGCTGGAGACATTGGTGCTTTATCGGTAACCGTATCGGTAACCTTTTAACAGCTGATTCGACCAACCTTATGAGAATCACTGCAATCGATTATTGGTGCCGCTAAGGTCGTAACCGTATCGTAGCCCTCCAATTGGGTTTTGGTTTACCGTCGTAACGATAAACAGCTGATTACGTTAGGGATACGGATACAGCGATACGACATACGGCGCCAATGACTCCGGCTAAAATCCTGCTGTTGCCGTATCTTCAGATTATCTAAATAATAAAAAAACCAATGTTGCTGCATAAAAAATCATACTCCAGAGGCCGCCTTAAAATGTGACTGAAAAACTGCTCAGTAGTTTAACTGGGGTTTAAATTTGACTAGAGTTTAAGCTAACTTATTTAGTTTAAGCTTAGCTTAACCAACTACTGAAAAACCGGGCCTTAGTTGAAAGAACCGCTTTCAATAGCCCAATATAGGCAATCATGCTAGTAAGAAGATCCTATCTAAGCAATCGGTGTCTCATATAGCAAACGTCGAGTGGCACGCGTACCATCAAAATTCATTTGGAGTAGCACCGGAAGCAATGGTCGGTCCTGAATTGTTAAATTTGTGATATTCATTCATTAAAGAAATGTTACACGTATGATACTTTCTTAGTCGGATACTTAGGCCGAATTGTTTCAATCTTTACAGTCCGAAATACAGAAGAAACGTTCAGTAAACTTAATCACGTCATGATACGGACATAAAGTGGCTAAAAAAACGAGCCTGACGCCTAAGGAAGCGCTTGAAGTAGGTTTCGAAACTTTTCTATATCAAGTCGAATAGAATAATTGCGTCTATGGCGATGCAACAGTCCGCAGAAACAATAGAAATCTCTTTAAAATTTCGAAAGTGGTGCGCCACGCAATACGCAGTCCAGGTTGGTCGAAAATGATTTAATCTGCATATACACGACTATTGCCACCTTAGACGATAGTAACACCTCTCGGAGGACCAAGGAGCTCTGTTTGTTTTAGAAAACACTTTCTTTCTTCATTTAAAAATTGTGAGCAGCTTGCGTCGAGCAAACTGCTGAAAATCAAAAATTGATGTAAGGCGCGATAACCTCCGAAGAGATTTTAGGCCGAGCTTTTCCAATTTGCGTCGTGCTCTTTTTTAATTTTTCCTACAAATTGGCGGGACGGGACCTACTTGTTGTATGCCGACTCCGAACGGCATCTGCAAGGCAGATGAGTTTTCACTGAGCGCTTTTCATGGCAGAAATACACTCGGAGTGCTTGCCAAACACTGCCCCCGCTTAGAAAAATTTTGCTACACAAAATTAATCGCACTTTCTATACGTTAATAACTGTGCCCTCACATGACAAAGGACTGAGGAGGAACCTATAAAAAACCTGCAATAACCAACAGCCTTAAACCACAAAAAAATACCCATTGGACTATTAAATCTCCCAAGGGAATTGTTTATTGCCCTATACATATTGTACAACAAACACTGAAAACAAAAATCCCAAATGTTTGAGAAAAACATTGATTCTCAGTTTGATATTCAACATTATTTATCATTTGAAACAAAATATTTTCTCGGATTTTTCTCAAACGTCGATCTTCAACTTGAGAATAATTTGAGACATACTTGAAGTGTTTTCTCTCAAATGTTTGAGAAAACATTAATTCACAGTTTGATATTCAGCATTATTAATCATTTGAAGCTAAATATTCTCTCAATTTTTTCTCAAACGTTGTTCTGCAACTTGAGAATGGTTTGAGATATACTTGCATTTCGTTCCATTCTGGTTGAAAACCATCAATATCATGGAATATTTTCGTTAATAATAATGTGAATACTTTTTGCGCCAATGTGTCTAAATTTTAAAGTACATAACTGTTTATGAAACCCAAAAATAAAATAATACATAGTACAACGTGCTTATTTTACATCAATGCTATAGATAGTGTCGTCAATAGTGCCGTTGATCTCTAATTTGCATACTTTAGCTGGAAATATAGACACGCGATTTTAGCGAGTGAAGTTGAACATAAAGTGAAAAAATAAGGAACTATTTATACATTTTAATAATATTAACTGATATTGTACTACATTATGCATAAATCTAAACGAGTTAAAAGTGAAGTGAGGCAAATAATAAACTTGCTTGCCTAAAGTGGCACAACAGTGGATTCCATTTCGTTCCTCTTTATTCTCGTTTGAGAAAAAGTTGAGAATCCAAAAATTTTCAATTTGAAAATAAAAGAAAAATTCCATATTAAAAATGTGCCTTTTAGCTTGAGAATGCTATCAAGCATTTGAAAACTAACGTTTGAAATGTGAGAAATGGACTGATTCTCAAATGTATCTCAAACTGAGAATTGACAAAAATGTTTATTGGGGTTTATGTTCAATGCCGGTTGATTTGTAGTATGCACATATGTATGTATATGTGCACTGGATGAAAGCTTTCAATGAACTTTTGATGCCAATTCAAAAAGCTTAGAGTGGGAACAGTTAAACATAATGAAATGTGCTACCGGATCACTGGAAATTGCTCCGCACATAATTAGAAAAATTGTACAATATTTATGAGAAATGTGGTTTTCCACCACTATCTTTTCTTTATCTCACTCGATTAGTATTCCACGTGCGCTGTGGGTCGTAGACAAAAACCTGTTGAATTTTGTAAACTGTCGGAATTTTTTTATACCCAGCACGTATTGTACACAAGGGTATTAAAACTGTGATTGGATAACGGTAGAGATCGATATATACTTCTTTATATCAAAATTATGAGCATAGAAAAAAAATGTTGGCTGAGCTAGGTCCGTCTATCTACACGACCGTCCGTTAACAGGATAACTTGAACAAATATTGATATATCTTTACGAAGTTTCGACCCGGAATAGATTGGTATTGGGAAATGAGGGTAATCGTATGATAAGCACGCCCACTTTTACGACATTAAAAATCTCGATATGTGAGTTGACTTTATGACAAGCCACAGAAATTTGGAAAAAATTTTGGAAAATGAGCATTGCACTGTGCAAATGTAGATTAAAAAATTTGAATGTTTTCGAAGCCATAAATCAAAAGCCGTTGAATATAACGTATTGAAATTTGACCTGGAAGTTCTGTTTTTACCGGTTTGACCGCAAGCCCACATGATTCAGCCCACATAGCCACAGTATTCCAGTATCTCTGCAAAACTCCTCCGACTCCTAAACCAACCAGAGCCCTTTCGATGTCTAGGAAGGCAACCAGAGCAAACTCCTTGTGTTCTAAGGACCCTCTATTTCAATCGTATAAAAAGCCAGTTTCGTTGATTTGTTTTTACAATAGGTATGCTGCGAAACTGACAGTAGTCCCCGAGGAATCCTTTGGTAAGAACATAGTTTATATGACCGAACTGTTTATTACTGCTTACGGAAAACGATATTTGCAAATGTTCGAGTAGTATGTTGCGACTTTAATATCATTTAGGGATTTTAACATTTCTCTTAAATTGTATCCTTAATATATATATATGAGACCACACGCTGGGTATATAGTATTCGGTTTCGCCCTCCTTGCTTGTTTTTGTTTTTTTTTTTTTTTTTGTTTTGGGGATGTTTTGAGAACCAGAAAGATGTCTCGTAGAAATTAAGAATAAATGAAATCCCGGCTAGTAATGGGAACTTGTGAGATAAGAATATAATTTGTATCCAGCAAAAGTTTTTCACAAAGCAAGATCTTAAACTACGACACGGGAAATAATCGATTATCTATTATAAGAAGTGAATGAAGCTTCGAATAATTTCGAAACGCAGCCGAAAATTCAACATGCATGTTTTGGGGAGTGTTATCGGAGTTGATCCTTTGCGGGATATAGACCAGGTATGTAGGTTCCGGTAAGTAGCACCATTAAGGTACTAGCCCGAACATCTCGGGAGCGATTTTATATGACGACGTTGAACCTTCTAGATCGGCAAACTACAAAAAGAATTTCAGCCGTATCCTACTTAGTTAAAACTACAGAAACTATTTCAAAAATATGTTCTTATATTTGAGCTAACAGCGTTTTAAAAAATAAAACCCCGCGGCCTAGCGGATCACTAGAGAGTTAAAATATAATCTATAAAAATATCTGCCGGCAAATTTCATTGCGAACAAATATGGTAACCCCCAGCGGGTTAGGGGGCTTAGAATATACCCGCGGTAGGTATGCTTGTCGTAAGAGGCGACTAAAATACCAAATTGATTCAAGAGGTTGTGTAGAGCACCCTCTCAAGGGGTTGCCAGCGCAATAAATAGCTTCTTCAACCCAATTGTCAACCTCACCTATCCTCACGATCCGTGGCGAATCCTGTTTCATTAACAGCCGAGGCTCTGGCGACCACAAGTTCCTCATGGAACTAGGGGGTGGGAAGGAGGGCCTTGAAGGTTTAATGTGGTCATATAAATCGTACCTTAATGGTGCTTTGTTACCGGAACGTACCGGATATATATCTGGCAAAGGACCATTAACATCGATAACACTCCCCAAAGCCTTCGGAGAGTGTCTTTATCGTTAGTACAACAACAACAACAGCAAATATGGTACGTTCGTTGTGCAAATAATGGAAAAGATCACAGAGTACGAAAATGAAATGAGTCGCCTTTAAGTATGCAACAATTTCATATATTCTAGCAGTCTATATATGCGACCCGGAAATATTTGCACTAGTATGTTGGTTTCATTATCTTTATTTCGATACAGCGCAACAAATCTAGTTGAATGAACGCCCATTTACCGCACAAAATGTAATTAAAATTTTTATATACATATTTTTCAATTTTTTTTTTGTTTTATTTTTATTTATAGGTTATTATTAAATTGAAATTTTTCTTTGACAATACTTATGAACTTAATAAATTCCATATATTGAAGGAAGATTTCTGAAAGTAAATAATATATAAATTTCGAATTAAAGTTGGTAAGGGAAATGAAGGGAATGTAGAAATTGATTAAAAAATTTTGAAAAGAATAATTTTTCGTATAAAATATGTGTAGAAAATAATGAAGAGGTACACTAAAGGGTAAACCAAAAAAAAAAAACAAATAAGTTTAAGTATATAAGCAAATTAACTTAAATTCTATTACGTGTGTGTATGCGTGTGTATTATTAGGAAAATATTCAAGAAACTCTGTGCATATTAAAATTAAAACGCATAATAATACTTAATAAGTGTTGAAAAATAAGCGATGAGAAGATATAAAGCATGTGTGCATATATAATGAAATATTTTTATTTTAACATGAATATTAAGTAAATTTTTTTTAATGTAATACTTACATAACTGAACCGTAACTGAAGGGCAAGTAACTATACGAAACACTAATTTGACATTAACTTAAAAGAGACTATTTTTGGTGGGAAGTGTTCGGTTTTTGGGTATACTAAGCAGTTCTTGTTTTCAGTGCAGTAAACCATTTTAATCATTTATTACGATTTTAATTTTTTTTTGTTGACCTACAAACGTCGTTGCTTTCGCTTTTATGGCCTTTTTAATAATTACTGATTAAGATAATTTTTATTGGTGTGATAAATTATATTATAAATAGTACGTAAACTATAAACTTTGTTGTTGCATACACTTTACAGATAATATGTTAACATAGTCAAACCGCCTTATTCCCAGGCAATTTCACATCTTAATACATAGATATACATATGTATGTGACCTCGAATCATGAAAGGGACCTATTGTGCGAAAATACCGTTCTTCACATTTTGAGTGATTCGTATAGAAAATTTTACGCTCTTTCCAATGGAACAAACCACAGTTTTCTCTTTTTCTTAGTTTTTTCACAAATCGCATTTAAAGCCAAATCGGACCACATATACGATTTTTTGAAATATTTCGATCCATGCGCCACCAATTGGAGTTTTTTTCTTATTATTGCATTGTCATCGGGTTCTGAACTATATTCAGCTTTTAGCTTATCGGGAAGTTACATAAATTTTATTTACAAAATTCGTTCACAACGGCCGGCCGCTACAAAGAGTCAAGCTAAACAAAAACTTTAGACGCGTTTTTATCGAAAACTTGTTTTCGCACAATAGGTCCCTTTCACGATTCCAGGTCACATATGTATATGGGGTTTTCCATCCCATTTCGACCAATTTTGAACCCGACCCCTTTAGAATTGGCTGAAAGTTTTTCTTCTTTTTCTAGCTTACGAAAGACGTTTTTCAGAAGTTTATCAAATTTTTTTATCCAACTCAAAAAAATTGATGAATTTAAAAAAAAAACACCGTTTTTGTTTTCAAAATGCTATAACTTTTTCAAAAATTGACCGTTTGGGATCTTTTTTTTTTTAAATTTGTTTTTAAATGTACTTTTCGGAAAAAATTCAAAAAAATTTTTAAAGTTTTTTTTGTAATTTTTCAGTTTTACGAGATTTTTTTTCGAGCCATAGCTCAGAAGCCAAACTATCTTTTTAAAATTTATAAATAGAGCTAATTATGCTATTAGATATCGACTGTTAAGCAGAATTTCTACATATTTCGACCTCCACCAAGAAAGAAAAACAAAAAAAAAACCTCCTATATCAAAATTTTTTTAGAACTCACTTCTTCACAATTTTATTATTTTTTTTTCAAAAAGGTTCTATCTCAGTATTTAATTGAGTAAAAGTGTGGAGACCGGACGTTCTTTAACCGAATTCTTGTATAGAGCATTTTTGAGACAAATTCCGGGGATAGGAGTTTTTCGAACTGACAGCTGATAGGCTGATATTCCACTCTAGCATTATAGTTACTGAAAATAGGCTAATTGTGTTGAGAACCACGTAAATTTTTACGCAAAAGTTCATTTAAAAAGTTAAACTGTAATAAAATTAAATTTTCCAAATTCGTTTCGAGAATCTCATAAATGGGCATGGCCCGCACCTTTTTAATTTACATTTTCTACAAAACAAATATATACCTATCACAATCAAGTTTGATGCGAAAATTTATTTCATGACCGTTGGTTGGCCACGCCTACATTATCGCAGTAGTATTGAACAAATATGATGGTAAAATTTGGACTGCGATATCTCTTTAACTAAATAAGCTAAATGATCCATTAAGTAACCATGTTTGGCTTTTGATTTTTGAATTATAAGCGATAGATTATTGTTGGCAAATTAAAAATATTTTGCCCGAACATAAACCTGCAAACTAAGCAGTAGGAGCAAACAAATTTTATCGGCACTTTCCTTCTTTTTATTTTTTTATTTTTGTAATTAAAAAAAATAAAAATTTTATGAATTTCGAAAGTTTCATCAAAAAAACTTGAAAATTTAAGCTTTTGAAAAATTTTGAGTTTCGTATTTCGTTTTTAGTCTATAGATGGACTATTGTATGGAACAAAATCTAATAATAAATTATATGATTGAACTGCAATATGATATAGTTTCTATAAAAATTTAGATAAATATTTCGAAATTTTTATGAAGATTTTTTCAACACTTTTCGAATTTTTGAAAATGTTTTCGAAATTGATTCGACAGCTTTTGTTATACAATTTTAAATTACATTTAAATTTTTAAAGATATAGTCTGATACTTCGTGCAAAAATGAGTTTTTCGAATTCAAGATTTTTCCAAAATTGATATTCTACTATTTTCAAATCTTTATTCTATGCGCTAGAATAAACTTTCCTCTATTTAAGCAAACCAATTTTTTTGAAGATATTGAGCCATAAACAAGAGAATATTTTCCGCGTTCATCCAAATCTCGGTATGGTCTTCGAAGTTCGAAATTGTGCCTTTCGCAATTTTACTTTAAGAAACGTATTACAGAAACAGAAAACAGGAAAAATGCCGGAGTGAAATGCCTTTTCTTAACATTTTCATATTGTTTTGCTATTTACGTTACATTTTTTATACGGATTCGAAAGTCAGATCTTCAAAAAAGCTAAAGAATGCTTATTTCTGTTTTACTTATGTATTAAAGTTGAAAAAAGGCGAATTCAGCCCACATTTTTACTTTCTTGTGTGTTTGTTATACCTTAGTTGTAAATAAAATTACGAAAGGTTAAATTTCGAACTTCGAAAGCTCATAACTATATTTTGGAGGCTTAGTTCGAAAAATGTGGCTTGCTCGTCTCTTCAAAAAATTGTAATGGGCTTGTTAAAATGATAAAAAAAACCCCCAAACCATTGGCTAAGCTCGAAAGCTTTTCAAATGCGGAAGTTTTTCAAATTTGAAAAATCAGTTACGGTTCAGAGGCTTTGACCCGGTTTTTCAGTGCGAGTTTAAAGTAACGGGCGATTTAACTGAGATGATAAGTAAAATTTAATGTAAATGACCAAAGGGGCAATGTTATATTGAGCTCATCTTCAACTGCAGCTTAAATTCGCACTGAAAACTCGACTCGTTATGCATTAAAAATTGCTGGGTGAAAATCTAGCAAAGTTTAACTGAACAAAAGTATTTTATGTACATATTCGTAAAAATTATATACCTATGTACGCACAGGACGGTCTTTATAACTACTAAATTAAAATGAGGAATGATGATCAAAACTAAATGATTATAGAAAATGAATTACATTTTTCCAATGATGATAGCTAATACTATAAAGTGAAGAAATGAGTAAACAAAAAATCAAAACAACACCAATTTCATTTTAAGTGAAAGCTTATGTTTAATAAAAAAAAATCGATTGTAATTGTTTGTGTTCAAGCATTTAAAATTCTATGTGCCATAGAAACAAAAAATAATCATGAAAAATACGTGCATTGTGTATTGTATGCAGGCAATTAGGCTGTATTTAAAAACGTCTTTAACTGAAATGAAGTGGGAAGCGATTCTGATCTTAAGACAAAAATACGTTTAATTACACTTAAAATTCAAATAAGATACACAACTTAATTAAAAAATCTCAACAGTTAATATTTTTAACTTTTTTTGGCGGCAATATTTCGAACGCGTTTAACAATATAATAATGTATATATGTAAATGCATAGTGTTTTGAAACAAAATGTTTACACAGAAAATGGAATACGCGTTTTTTTTTAAACACAATTTTTTTGTATGTATGCATTAGTGTAGTTCAGATTGATCTGGTGTTTATTGAATTAAAAACAACACTAAAATCAATGCGCACAATCTGAATAAACATACTGCTCTTTTAATTTTTTTTGCAAGTTTCACTTAAAATGGTAATGATAAACACACCACAAAAAAAATATATATACATACATATATGCTTTATGTATTACATTAATAAATAATTACACTATGCGACAAAACCAACTTTTTTCTGGGTATTGGACCAAACCCACTTATTTGTAGAGATTGAGGCTTAAGTAGACAAAGTACTATCTCCGTTTTTTCGAAGTTATCCTCCAAAATAAAGGTATCTGCTTTCGAAGTTCGAAATTCTGCATTTCGAAATTTTATTTTTTTGTTAATGCGTCCAGCAAATTAAAAAAGTAAAAATGTGGTGGTCGTCGGCTTTTTTCTTTTATTTGAATGGCTGAATTCTTTTTTTGAAAAACTACAGTACGACTAATTGCAGTGGAGAGTATGTGCAGACATGAAAGTAGTAGCCACTATCATGGGACTATCTGACTTTTCACCTCGTATAACAGCTGTTATACTAAATTTCTCAAAAAAAGAATTCAGCCCTTCAAATAAGGGAAAAGAGTGGACCACGACCACATTTTTACTTTTTAATATGTTGAACAACGGAGATAGTACTTTGTCTACTTAAGCCTCAATCTCTACAAAAAAGTGGGTTTGGTCGAATACCCAGTCGGCTGTTGCACAGTGTTATATATCCACAATACATGATTTACAATGCAAAACTTCACAAAGTTCCTTGTATTTATTATATAGTTTCATCCGCTTTTCTTTTTGTGGTGTATATATTTATGTATATTAGCCTTATTTTCTGTAACCGAGTTGCAAAAGAACACGTGGTGGGGCACTAAAAAGCATACTAGAAAACGTCAGCTGGAGTAATAGTAACATACATAGGAGGGCAGATAAACAAATGGGTTTAGCACATTGCTTGGTTTGGAATTTAGGCATCAGCCATGCACTAAATCGTTCTCATATGACTGACAATGCAAACACCAAATGGAAACAGATACGCAAAAAATTTATTCGAAATGCAAAATCATCTAAAGCACTACTTTAAGATGGGCCTGCTATTTAACATGCTATTATTAATTTCCTTATTATTTTGAGTGTCGATTCTAGTAGCTGGGCGACACTGGCCGAAAACACCATTCGGCAAAATCAAATTTTTTTCTGGATATTTGGCCAAATCAACTTTTTTCGAATATTTGGAGCCAAAAGTAAAAAAGTACCTAATTTCTTAATTTTTTCTCCAAAATATGGGATAAGACTTTCGATGTTCGAAACTTTCGAAATTTTTGTCTGCAAGTTTATATGAAAAGCGTTAAACGGGATCGGGAGCCACATCTTCCAAAATGTAATTAACCATATATTACTGTATTTTTTTCTTATCTGTAATATTAACGGTGAAAAGAAAGAAATCGAATTTCTCCTATTTACGAAGTTTGCCTCCAAACTCCAAATTGTCGTATTTTATTCATTTTAATGGTGAAATTTTTGTTTGTTTTTGCAGGTTTGGAAAAAAAAGAAAAGTTTTATACGGGATCGGAAGCCATATCTTCGAAAACACAAT
This sequence comes from Eurosta solidaginis, assembly GCF_040869045.1. NCBI lineage: Eukaryota > Metazoa > Arthropoda > Insecta > Diptera > Tephritidae > Eurosta > Eurosta solidaginis. The sequence continues at coordinate 31,317,812 of NC_090321.1, forward strand.
TAGCCATATATTACTGAATTTTTTGAAACGTAACTTTTTTGTTTTTCGCAATTCGTCTCCAAAATAAGGCTAAAGAATTTCGAAGTTCGAATTTCTCCTTTTTTTAAATTGAAGTATTTCATTAATTTTAATGGTTCAATTTATTTCTTTGTTTACATGTAAGGGGTTATGTGTGATCGAAAGTCAGATCTTCGAAAGCGTTATAACTTATAAGTCATATATTAATATATTTTCTCGTACCTATCATATAAAGAGATTTATTTTCTCCGCTTTTGGAAATTTGTCTACAAAAAATCATATATGTAGATAAGTATGTATATATAAGCAGCTTTATAAAGCTGCGGCGCGTTTTTGCAACTCAGTAACAAAAGATTGTAGCTAATATGTATATACGCTTTTATTAAACCGTTGCTGAATGAAATTTCAATCAATCGATGCTACAATTTCGAAACCGTACTTTTGAAATACGCCCTATTTCAGCATTTGTCTGTAAAATCTCAGTTTTTGTTCCCAAAACGCCTTTTCTGAGCATAAGTTCAATACATTTTGATGCCAGAAGGGGCTTTTATGGAAAAAATACTGATAAGGCGTTTTTAGGAAATTGTCTGGGATAATGTTTGCTCGAACTGACAGCCGAGAGAGGGTGATAATCCACTCAGCAATCGATATATAATTAAATATGTATTTATAAAATTATGCATGTATAATTTTGTAAATAATTTTCTTTAAATTTCATTATAGAAATTTATACTTTTTTGAAACACAAAGCGCGCATTATATGTATAAGTATGTATGTAGCTTTGCATTCGTTAAGACATACTTATATACACGCACATAAATAATTTCCCAAAAATATATGATTACATATGAATAATATATAAATGTATATATGCATAATAACTATACTAAATGAAGACCTTAATTTTTTTTGTTGTTGTTGCTAATTTTTATGTATGCACTTGTGTGTTTATATGTATAGTATGTGTACTCTTTGAGTATTTTGCATATAAACAATATACTATAGTTTATTTTGTTTTTTGTTTAAGTAAATATGTGACTTGCAATAGTTGATATTGCTTTTTTATATCAGTTTTTGTGTTTTCGGAATAAAATTGTTCTATTAACTTTTCGTGTATCTCTTCTATTTTTTGTTTGTTTGTTGGTTTTGCTATTTGTATGAAAACTCAGGTTACAATAATTTTATGTTTGTAAATACCTCACTAAATAACACTAATATTTTCATTAAATGATTTCTTATTGTGTTGCTTAATAAATTTTTAATTTTTAATATTTTGCAATTTTTTAACGAACCCACAAAAGAACACAAAGAAGTTGAAACTTTTTTACGCGTCACGGATTTTCATTGTTTAATTTTTTTTTAAGTTTAGCTTTGTTTACTTTAGTATTTTGTGATTATACTTTTTTAGTACTTTTATGTTGTTGCTGTTGTTTCTTTCTATCTGTAGTTATTTGCTTTTTTAATATAGTATATATACATATGTATACATGTAAGTAGATGTATATATGTATATACATATATACGAGTATATATATTTCAATATTTAATCGATATTCAATTTACGTAAAGATGCCTCAGGTACACTCACACATTTAGGCGATGGCGGCGATACTGGTGTGGACGTCGTTTTATTTGCTCCCGTTCCAGCTGCAACTGTTGCCTCAGTTGTTGTTATTGTTTGTCGCAAACTCTCATCGACTCCATATTTTTCGTCCTCGTCGAAATAATCGCTAAATTCATTGAGCTGTTGTTCGAAATGTTCCATGGCCTCTTCATAGGTGCCATTGTTGCCACCATATTCAACAGGTAGATATTCTTTGCCAATAGTTTTCTGGAGAGACTCTAGCGATGAGTGTATGTGTAGCTATGGAAGTAATGTCAAAACAGTACTAAGTTAATATTAAATTGAATTAGAATTTAACGTTCTTTATAGTTTTCTTGTGACCCAACATTGAATACAAAGCCCAACGAAATGTAAAAAAAACCTACCTAGAATTCCAATTCAGAATTCTATGAATATCTCAATAGAGAGTCTCTTAAAAACTGATCACAAGATTTCCCTTTTTTGTATGATTTTCTAAATATCTCAATATGTACGCCACATAGCGGTATTTCGCAAGTTTGTAGCTCAATGGAGAGTCTCTTAAAAACTCGATGGTAATAGTCTAAGAGCTGGTAAGCATTTTTGAGCAAGTATTTGAGGCACAATGAAAATTATGCACAATAATTTTTTAATGATATCTAAATATAGAAACGTAGAACTGGCTAAGGGGTGGCGGGGCTGAAGCAACCCTTGAATTTAACAAAAAAATAAATACATTTGTGTATGCTAAAAATGTTTTTGAGACACTTTGAAAATTAAATATGTTAAAATTTAATATTTGAAAAATATAAAAAGATATAGGCCAGATTATTTGGTTGGGTCCATGGCGTAACGATACAAGGTGGCAGCTTGGGACAGCTGATTATAAACTTTTTTTATTTGATTTGATACATCAACTTCCGGCGCAGTACGATTTTCACATTTGTCCATAGAATTTACAAAAACAAAGTACGTTGAATTTTTATTTATGTTTGTAGGTACGCCACCTTGTATCGTTCCGCCATGGTTGGGTCTAAAATTTTCCAGGTTATTGCAATATAATTTTTTTTAAATTGAAAAAATATTTTTGAGGCACGTTGAAATTTTAACCACATATTATTTATAATTTGAAAAAAAAAAAAAAAAAATTTGTCAGAAAGGCAGTGTTTAGATGGGACTTTCTACCTGTCAGCTGTTCGACATTATTTTCATGAGTGCGACTGAACAGCGTTATGCCTGCATGTAAGTGTGAGTGAGATCGTTTATCGGCAGCTCTCTGCGTCGTCTCAAATACCTGCTCAAAAATGCTTACCAGCTCTCCTACTATAAGATTTCTCCTTTTTTGTATGATTTTCTTTGTATCTCAATATGTACGCCAACTAGCGTTAATACTGGCTCTATGATGCAATGTTATCGTTCTGAGAAGAACTTTGCAAATATATTGAGAAACCATTTAAAAATCGGCTGCAAATTTCCCAGTTTTGAAAGAAATCTCTAAATATCTCGGCCGGGCGCCGTCTATCGGATTTTGTCTCCTCATTTAATGCATTATCACCGTCTACCTTAGAGTCAGAATGAGTGTGATCGCGATTTTCTAGTTTTTTGCAAAAGTCTAAATCTGTATATTGTTATCTTATCACCCACTTCGCCTAGGGCCTCATGCCTCACGCAAGTTCGTTTCGATACAGAGACGAATCGCTACTATATTTGCGCTATGTTAAACGATGGCATAATACAACTGCTTTCGCCTTCATGTTTGACATAAAGTAAGAAAGGTACAGGCCGAACGAAAATCATAGAGAATACTATTGCTAGACGAAATCTTTTGGAGGCGAACCGTGCGTCTGAGCTATCGTTCGCAATCCGGAATGAAGCTCAAGGTTGGATTACTATTTATTTCATTTTAACTCAGACTTAGCTTCTCACGATGGGCTAGACACATCCAGTTTGACCAGTCTTCAATTTAACTCTGTGTATTTCTGGGTAATCACAGTGTGCGACGAGTTCTCTTCAAAATTCAGATATTTATTGATAAAAGTTCAAGGTGTCAAATTTCGTCTGGCCAACGGTAAGATGTGTTGAATTCATTTACCGCTAATCGGGGGGTTAATATGACCACATTGAACCTTCTAGGCCATCTCGCCTTGGGGGCGAGGAACTTGGGGTTGCCAGATCCTCCACTGCTAAAAATATAAGATATATTCATATTTCGAAGTGCTATACAAAAAACTAGTGCTTTCAAAATTTATAAAATGCTAGTTTTCGTATGGCAAGTCGATTTGTAACAGGATTCCCCATTGGCAAGGGAGGTGACAATTGGGTATGGAAGCTATGAAACTATTAAGATTTGTATTGCGCTTTTCAACCCCCCGAACACTTTCTGAGTTAAGCTCTGCAAGTGGGCGTAAGTTATTTAAAGCACCCCCTGCGGGTTAGGGCGTTAGAATATACCCGCGGTAGGTATGCCTGTCGTAAGAGGCGACTAAAATACCAGATTCAAGGGGTTGTGTAGCGCAACCTTTTCAGGTTGTCAGCGCAATATATAGCTTCTCCAAACCCTATTGTAAACCTCACCTTCGAGCGGCGAATCGCGTTTGTTTAATGTGGTCATATAAATCGTTCCCGAGATGGTCGGGCTAGCACCTTAATGGAGCTGTGTTACCGGAGCGTACCGGATCTATATCCGGTAAAGGACCATCACATCGATAACGCTCCCCAAAGCCTTCGGGGAGCAACCTTATTGCTACAACAACAACAGTTCAAAGAGCTCGTAAAACGTCCAAACCTCGCAAAATCATCTGGGAAGTTGTTTTATTTCCGAGATTGTCATGATTACAAGGTATTTGCTAGTTTGAAAAGCTATCTTCAATGACTTACAAAATTACCCCCCATAGAGCTGCAAAACTATCGATAGTTTCGAAACTATCGTATTTCTGGCCAGCCTTAACTTCCAGCAAAATATGTGTAATATATGGTTTTTTTCGATTTAAACCGAAAGGTTAAGGTTCTGTCAAAGTTTGGTTAGATCCGATAATCCAACCAAAGGTTATGAGCAAAATTATTCTACCAAAATGCAGGCTTTTCATGAAATACTCAATATCGAAAGTATCGACTTTAACTTCGAAAAATATTGATGTTGTTTCAAAAATAAAACTATCCATACTTTGGGTGGTACTACGGTAGCTTCGCAGCTCTAGCCCCTTATACTCACGTCAAAATTTTAATTTTCATTTTCCCATTTAAAAACTCACCAATTCTTTTTGTTTCATAACTAATCGCACCAAATTCAATATGATCTGAGCATCCATGGAAGCATTTACAATGTGTGTACCCACTAAATTGGTTGGAACGCCATATTCTAAGAACGCAGCCATTTTCTTAAACAAATTGGCATCGAATTGTCGTAATAACGCGTATGGAATTTTCGAAAAATCGATTATCTCAAGTACACCACTTATAATCCAATTATCGTCGGTGTTAGCTTCAATTTCGGAACGAAACGTTATAAAACGGAAGATATCTTTGGCCGTATAAAGTGAAGTGTCAATGTGACCCATACGTGTAAAATGTATGCGTGGACCACCAGGACCCACTGGCTTCGGAAGTGTAGCGAATATGCTGTGTGAAAAAAAAAAATATTTTGTTAGAAGTGTTGAACTCGATTCAGTTTATGTTTTAGTTTCATACCCAGCACGGCAAATTCCATATACTTTATCATCCAGGCGTCGATTCTTTAATAAATCACCGGCTGTTGTTTTGTATGTGAAATAATAATCTATACGTTTCTTTGTTGCATCCATGTCGTATTTACAGAAACGCAGGAAGCCCACAAGGAATTGATCATCGGTGCGCGCTGTCAAATATGGCTGATCTTCAATCCATTGGCGTAACTCGATAATATCACCTGCAATACGTGATTCCACTTCATTATTTACGGTGCGCGCGACCTCAGCCAACTCGGGTGCCAATGGTCGTATTTGTGCCATTATACTGGAATTTTGTTGTTGTTTAAAAGCCGAAAATGTTAAAAGTTATTTTAGTGAAAGAATTTGGGCCACAATGGCTTTCCAATGTTCTTTGTTTTTAAGTCTGCTTTTGAATTTTTTTATTGAAGTTTAAAAAGAGAAATTTGCTGCAAAGAGACATTTTGTGAGAAGAAAAAAATATAACATAAAAATTATTACTTTAGTTTTTTTTATTTAGTTTCGTTCGTTATGGTTCAAGGGTGGTTTAGAAAAATATTTCTTGGAAAAGTATGCGGTGCTAGGTATCCAAAATTTATTATAGAAATTCCATAAATGAGTGGGAGTACAAGGGGAGTGGGATTTAGAGTGAGAGTTGAAGTGTGGAAGTGAGAGTGGGAATGGGAGTGATAGCGGCAGTGAGATTTTTAGTGGGAGTAAGAGTTGGAGAAGGAGAGGTAGTGGGAGTGGGAGGGAGATAATTGGACAAAAAATAAGAAGATAAATGGAGGTTGAGGTAAGGAGAATGGTATATAGGGAGAAGAGGGGAAGCGGGTTTCACATTTTGAATGTAGTCATACCGATTCTCAAGCTCACTACACCCTTTCCAATTTAAGTTCAGAAATTTACAATTAGTTCAGAAAATTACAATTAAAGTTCAGAAAATTATAACTCAAGTTCAGAATTTCCAATTTATATTCAGAAATTTACAATTCAAGTTCAGGAATTTGCAATTCGAGTTCAGATTTTCCAATTCAAGTTCAGAAAATTACAATTCAAGTTCAGAAATTCCAATTTAAATTCAGAAAACCACAATTCAAGTTCAGAAAATTACAATTCAAGCACAGAATTTTCATTTCAAGTTCAGAAAATTACAATTCGAATTCAGAAATTTATAAGTAGGGTGTTAATTTTCAAAAGTTATTTTAATTAATTAATTTTATACTTATATGTTACTTGCGGAAGTGTTGATGCTTCGTTGACCATGTTGCCAAAATGGTGGCTTGGGTATAGTGTACCCCAAGTTTTCTTCAAGGTGTGTACATTAAGCTGGGTTGATTTGCATGGACGAAAGTTAACCCATATCGCGCCATCGATTTTTCGATACGTTTTGGGCTCAAGAAAAAAATAATTTTCGAGCCTGCAAAATTTAAGTTTTTTGACTTTTTTTCTTTGATTTTTAAGGTTTTTTTCATGACTTTAAAATTTTGATTTTAAAATTTTCATGTATACCCTGCCCGACTCAAAATTGTCCGCTAAAAACTTTGGCGATAACAGTTTTTAAAACAAATAAAAATATTTGGGTTTTGAAAAATATATATATATTTTTTTTTTTTTCAAAAAACTGTTATCGCCAAAGTTTTTAGCGGACAATTTTGAGTCGGACAGGGTATACATGAAAATTTTAAAATCAAATGAAAATTTTTTAAGTAGGTCATGAAAAAAACCTTAAAAATCAAAGAAAGAAAAAGTCAAAAAACTCAGGGTATGCTTAGTGGAACTTTTTTTCCTGAGCCCAAAGCCTATCGAAAAATCGATGGCGCGATATACATAGGTTAATAAATCGACTCAGCTTAGTGTACATCCCGAACCTTGAAATCAAATGGAGGATAATTATTTCCAACAAGTGCATGATGACGCTACGGCCAAGAAAGTACTTCAGTCGAAACAGCAGTTTGGAAGCAGTGGAAGTGAGAGACCTCCACAGAGTTGCGAAGGTGGAGGAAGACTTGACCTCTCATGGTTCTCACAATCGCTGTCAGTTACCGCGAAACAGGGAAAGCTGGCATGATTTGTTACGAAACTGCCAAAATCGCCATTAAGTGCCAATTCATGATGATGGCGGATAAGTTGAGATATTTTGACATATGGCGCCAATATCTATGCAGACAGTACCTATACGTTACTTCCGGGAGTGTGGACGCTCCGTTGACTGTTTAAGTGGTCATATCTTCTTCATCACTGCTGTCATACTCAGTGCAGATCAATGGTTGTGACGCTATGAATATAGGTGGATGGCAATGCAATTGCTTCTTATGAGCGAGAGTTTTTTCTTCGCTATCTCGCAAAATTGATTTAAGCGAATTAAGATGTCCAATGCTTCCTTACCTTATATACATTTATTTCCATTGGATAAAAAAAAAGTAGCCGACAAATTTTCTGAACTTGAATTGTAATTTTCTGAACTTGAATTTTAATTTTCTGAATTTGAATTGTAAATTTCTGAATTTAAATTGGAATTTCTGAACTTGAATTGTAATTTTCTGAACTTGAATTGTAAATTTCTGAATTTAAATTGGAAATTCTGAACTTGAATTGTAATTTTCTGAACTTGAATTGTAATTTTCTGAACTTAAACTGGAAAAGGTGTAGTAAGAAATACACAAAAAAGAACATAAAATAATATAATAAATGAATTTAATAATAAAATAATGAAAAACAAATAATTTTGTGATTGATATTAGAGAAAAATTGCAAAGTTTACAAACGGCGATGGTTACTAGGACATGTTTCTGAGTGGTTAAAGGTATCTGCCTTTACACTGTTATGAATGTAGGAGATTCGAGTTCAGAAGAAGCTAGCTGATGAAGAAGTGAAATTCAGAAACATGTTCTAGCTAATTAAATACAGAAAAAAAAACAAATAAAATATAAAATTAAACCAAACAAATTGTTCTTAGACCACTTTTAGACATGCACAAATCCCTAGCAACTAACTATTAACTGTCAAATTTTCACGTTTCTGTTTTATTTCGTGCTTCCAATGAGAGATGACACCGTAGGACCTAGTTTACATATAAGGAGATTATCTTCAATTTCCAATTTAACTCCTAATCGTTAGTTAAATAACTAGATTTCGCATACAAATTTTTACCTTCGATTATCGTTATTATGAACAAATTTTACAGTTGCAAATTTTTTTCTTAGATAAAGTGCCACTTCTAGAGTGTAATCTCTAATTTGAAGCGCGAGATAAAAGATAATAGTATATTGAAGCAATAATTTCATTGGTAATTTCAACAGCGAACAACAGTCAATATTGTGACGAATATTAGCATCACTAAGCTGATACTAAGTGAATAATCACGCAGCAATAAAAAGACGTGAAACAGCCACTCGTATATACATGAACACATCAATCATCATTTACACATATATATAAAGGCAACGAAGAGATAACTCACACACAGATGTGGTTATCAGCCGAAGTTGTTACTCACACATACACACGCATATATGTAGTTCAATTACCAAGCAGGAGATACAGCAGTTGTAGAGGGCGAAACGTCTGGACTTTGGTAGAAATATGCGAGTGAGGCAGCGGATAGTGTAAAGGCAGCGCAAGCTGAGTAATCAGTGATCAGTTTGATTTGGACACGCTATCGGTTGCGAAGTGAAGTATAGTTGTGAAGTGTAGTTTTACCAATCCCAAGATGGTCTAATAGGGACCATTTTGCAGTAAAGAGTGTTGGAGTGATTTATTCGATGGCTTAGCGATTCTACCGTTGGCAGATGATTTCAAAAAGGCGGAATTTCCCAAAATTCTTACAATATTATGCAAATGTACCTGCTGATTACAAAGAAAAATTTACGCTCACGCTGCTCAGCACTTTGTTTTTATGGCTGTAGCGCCACAGAAATATCTGTCGTATTTTCGTTTTTCTCAATTTGTTTTTTATTACCAGATAGGTTCATTGCATTTATTTTTTTATTTACTTAATTTTGTAGAATATTTTCCCTTTCACTTAATTGATTGTTATTTTATCACTTTCAAATAATATTGTACATATGTTTTTGTCTATTTATATATTTTAAGTCCTTTATTTATGTTAACTTATACCAACATCGTGCTCCCAAACGTAAAATCAGACTGATTGCAAAATTCAAACGCGATATATGGAAACTCATTTACCTTACAAAACTCGTCACTTCATTTCATACCTTTGCATCGATACCTTTCACCCGACTACTAATGAAATATAGATTTCTGCAATTTGATTATTTTTTATTAATCGTCGATATAGTTGCTGATTAATGACATTACGACGATATATTATTTTGTATTGATAAGATATGCAAATTGAAACATATGTATATACAAACTTGCAAAAGGCACATTTAATCAACGTCATGTTGCTTAATGCATATAAGCAAAAAATATATAAACTACAAGTAAAAAAAAAACCGGTTTAACACAATCTTTAAAAAACCTGAATTGAGTTTAAACGCATAACCCCCGAAACCACCCCAAAAATTAGTTTACATGTAACGAGATTATCATAATTTTCGTACTTAACTCCCAATCGTTCATTATGTAACACGATTTCCCGTATAAATTTTTGCTCTCAATAATAATTATGAAAAAATTCAGAGATGCAGATTTTTTTTTCATACAAAAAGTTTCACCTCTAGAGTGTAATCTCTAATTGGAAGCACAAAATAAAAGATAAACGTGAAATTTGACAGAAAATAATCTTGTTCTCAGGGACGAAACATATGACAACACGTAGATTCTCTATTGACGATTTTTAGGCATGTTCAAACATGGTCTAACGGCGCAGGGACTCTTTCAATTAATCCATCAAACAAATATCGCATCCCATCTTTTAATATCACTACGAAATATCGAAATAACACGATTAATAATTTTAGCCTAAGACCACGTTTACACCTGCAGTAATCTACAATAAATCCAAAATAGATAATCTACGCGTTCACATATGTTCGATCCCTAAGAACTAGATTATTTCTGTAAAATTTTTACGATTATCTTTTATTTTGTGCTTCCAATTAGAGATTACACTGTAGAGGTGGAACCTTTCCTTTAAAAAAACCCCGCATCTCCAAAATTGTATCATAATTACCGATTGTCGAAGCGAACAATTTTTATAGGAAATATAGTTATATGATTAACGATTGAGGGTTAAATACGAAAATGAAGATAAACTCGTTATATATAAACTATGTCTAAGACAACGTGTACACATTCACTAATCTACAGTAAATCCGGAAAAGTTAATCTAGGCGGTCATATATGTCCCATCCCTGGGAACCAGACTCTTTCCTGTAAAATTTTCATATTTCACTTTTATTTCGTGTTTCGATTTAATTTCCTTACTTACTTACTTAATTGGCGCTTAACCGTCTAAACGGTTATGGCCATCCAACAAGGCGCGCCAGTCGCTCCTTCGCTTCGCCAACCGGCGCCTAGTGATCACACCAAGGGAGTTTAAATCGTTTTCCACCTGGTCCTTCCAACGGAGTGGGGGCCGTCCTCTACCTCTGCTTCCATAGGCGGGTTCCGAAACACTTTCTTGGCCGGAGCATCATCTTTCATTCGCATAACATGGCCTAGCCAGAGCAGGCGCTGCGTTTTAATTCGCTGGACTATGTTGATGTCTGCGTATAGCTCGTACAGCTCATCATTAAATCTTCTTCGGTACTCACCATCGCCAACGCGTAGAGGTCCATAAATCTTTCGAAGAATTTTTCTCTCGAACACTCCCAAAGCCGCTTCATCTGCTGTTGTCATGGTCCATGCTTCTGCCCCATATAGCAGGACGGGTACGATAAGTGACTTGTAGAGTATGATTTTCGTTCGCCGAGAGAGGACTTTACTTTTCAATTGCCTACTTAGTCCAAAGTAGCATTTATTGGCAAGATTGATTCTTCGCTGGATTTCAGTGCTGATGTTGTTGCTAGTGTTGATGCTGGTTCCCAAAAAAGATTTAATTTCCAGACATCTCTAAAATTTGTTCATTATTAACGAATATCGAAGGGAAAAATTTAATGAGAAATCTAATTATTTAACTACCGATTAGGAGTTAAGTCCGAATATGAGGACAATCCCATCTAAGACCACTTTTACACATGCCTTTATCTACAATAAATCGTCAATATATAATCTACATGTTTAGATATGTTCTATCACTGGGAACTGTCAAATTTTCACGTTTCTCTTTTATTATGTGCTTCAAATTAGAGTTACACTCTAGAGGTGAAACTTTTACTATGAAAAAAACTCCGCATCTCTAAATTTTGATCACAATTTCCGATAATCAAAACGACATATGTATATGGGAAATCTTGTTATATAGTTAACTAGATCTTAGAGCTAGTCTACATATAACGAGATTATCTTCATCTTCCAACTTAACTCCTATCCCTATCATTTCCCATTTAAATTTTTTCCTTCGATAACACACTCCGAACAAATTCCAGACCAAATAAGCCAATACTTTTCTAAAGGCCTTTGAGCATTTTTAAATTGGTTCTGGTTTTCGAGAGTTTTGTACCTGAAAGTGTTAAAAGAACGTTTTTCTGCTATATTGACTACGCTTTGTCGTCACGAAAACTTCGTTTTATTACAAAACATCATATAAAATTTGAAAATGCGTCTATTTTCCTTGAAAATTCTGTTTTATCCTTTAGAATGTTCTCTTTTCAATTTGAGATATTGATCTTTAAATTGTATTAGGCTTTCGATACTTTCCCCATACAATTTTTTTTAAGAATTTGAAGTATAATTTTAGGCATGTAAGACCACGTTTAAACATGCACTTATCTGCAATGAACCCCGAATAGTTCATCTAGCTCTAGGAACTAGATAATTAACATAACAGTTTCCACGTTTTTCTTTTATTCCGTACTTCCATTTCGAGATGACACTCTAGAGAAAAAATTGCCATCTCTAAAATTTGTTCACAATAACCGATTATGGAAGCGGTAAATTTGTATAGGAAACGTAGTTATTTAATTACCGCTGCAACTATGTCATATGTATGTAAACTGGGTTTTAGCGATACTTTGATAGCTTTGAAAATATTTCTCAATAATAGGTTGGTGTAATGGCGGAAGTGGAGGGCTATGAAAACCACTCGCAAAATGAGTGAGCATTTATACGATCTGAAGAAATAGTTCTTAAATTTTTTTGGGGTTTTTTCCCAGGTGTCCCGTCGGGATTGTGTTTGATCGGAATTCGGTTTGGATTACGAATTGTTGAGATTTGCTCGATTCTAAGGATAGCTCGATATATTTATGCATTATCTTTGATTGTGGAAGTTCTTGTTTTGTTTTTTTTTTTAACCTAAGCTTAAGTTGTTTGCATACAAATAAAAATAAAAAATTTGGTCCGTTTTTGAAATTTGGTCCTTTTTCCGTTGAATTTTGGTGCCAATGACAATATTTTGTGGCAACCATGTTCATGACAAAATATTCGAACTTAAAATTCTGTAGAACTTGCATTAATGGTTAGTTAAAATAAGTTCTAATATTGAACTGTTATCGTCTGAGTGCAGTAGTTGTATAATTTTTGTAAGCGTAGGTTGTGTTAGAAAAGTGCGTCTTTAAGTAATATTTATACTTGTATAAAAAGTGTTCTCCATTTGTGAATAATTAGATAGAAAGGTAAGCAATACTATAAAAAGTGATTTAATCTGATCTATTTTCTATATGTGACCTTATGCGGCGTTACACCTGATAAATCTACTACCGACCAGATCTTTACTATGCGCCAGATTCGGGAGAAGACTCACGATAAGTGAATCGATACTCGCCATCTTTTTTGTCGACTTCATAGTAACCTTTTACAGTACGAAAAGAAGCTGCTTGTAATCTGCTATGTCTGAATTTTAGTTCACTGCAAAGTTAAAAGGGCTCTGACAAATGACGTTGAGCAACACCACCAGCCCCTTAAGGATTGGCAAAGTACTTGCTGTTATTCAAGAAAGAATCGGCACATTCGCGTCTTAGCAGCCACGTTAATGTTGACGAATATAAATTCGAAACTATGAAGGTTTTTTTAGCGTAGCATTAACAGCAAAAAAAATGACAGCTTCGAACTCAAACGGAGAACTCTTACCAACAAGTGGTTCGGACTGAGTAGGCAATTGAAAAGTAAACTCCTCTCTCGACGAACAAATATCATGCTATACAAGTCGCTCATCATACCGGTCTTTATGTATAGCTCGGAATCATGGACATTGTCGAGAGAGGATGCGATGGTGTGTTCGAGAGAATAGTTTATCGGAAGATTAATGGTTCTGTCCGCGATGCCGACGTACCGAAGGAGGTATAATGATGGGTTGTATGAGCTTTACGCAGATAGTGAAGCGTATATGGTCATGTTATGCGTATGGACGATGGCGCTCCGACCAAGATCTGCCAATACCACTTCAGCGTAAAACCTGTCAAGAGGTAATGAAAATCTGTGAAGTTTGTATGATATGTGTTCCAGGGTATGCGGAATCTAACTTTTTTAACCGTTCTAAATTTTGCGTAAACTTAACTGCATTTCTTTACGGTCAACCTGAATCATCGCTGATATCGATTCCTTGTTCCCCTAGATGTTTTTGAGTTCATCTTGGTCGTACGACCATCTGGTCGGAAAAGCGGGCTCAGCGGTCTAATGTTGAAAAATGGGGAAAAGAACTGTCCGCCACAACAGAGCCACTTGCTGTAGTAAAGCCCGCATACTGCTCGATTTGGCCCGGTATCGGGAAGGCTCCGTTCAAATACAGCCGAAAATACCCCCTGGCTGCACTTCATCCCAATAGGCACTGTCCGCATAACAACCTGGATAAGAAAGTTAGCAGTTAAAACTTTATCTCATAACTTTTACTGAGCTTTAAATAAATACGATGCGAGTAAGTATCGGAGAATTTTCCTCGAAACTTGGCCTAAACAAAGGCTATTTATTCAGAATAAGAGGAATGGGAAAGAGAAAAGAGAAAGGGAAAGAGATTTACTGTGGGATCTACTTATATCTGGATCGACACAGTAAACAGCAGACCCGACCCCGTCCATTAGTTTTGAATCATCCGTATACACATGTATAAAACGTTCTGCCATTTCTAAATTTCATTTCTGCGCCCTGGCACCAACCCTCCGGCTTAATTGTGGCCCCAAGATCTCTGTCGGCACAGGATCATATATTCCACTTGCCCGATCTTAGATGGCGCTATGCTAGCCTGCACTAAAGTTGCCCCGAGGCCCTGAGCCTTGTTGAAGTTGCTATCGCGATGTTTTTGGCCATTAGGTCTGTAGGCGGGTGTGTAGAATGGCGTGCAATTATACCGTCGGGGTAGTTTTTAGGGCTCCAAAGTTCTTTTTTAGATATTATAATTGAATCGGTTAAAAATCAAGACCCGCAAAGAGTAATAAATTTTGTTTTATCAATATTTCCCAATTAGACTGGGTCGAAAAAATAAGTTGCACAAGGCCGCTCCTGAATTCGAAGCTTGATTTTAAAATTTGATGAGTCATAACTTTTACCTTCCAAATATCTATAACTCCTTCTAATGCCCTTTTGAGCTCCGAAGTCGTTTTCTTGTAGTTTTTTCTGCTAAACCAGTTGTAAACTTCTAAAGTATGATTTTCTTCACACCAAGTTGTGAAAAAAGAATACGTGAAAACAACTGCAGAGCTCCAAATGACATTAAGAGGAGCTGTGGAGATTCTTTATGTAAAAATAATGGGATATCAGTTTTAAAAACAACAATTTCGGCTGTATTTTCCAGGATCAAAAGAGAACAAAATTTATTTTTCCGCGATCCTCTTAACATAACCTTCAAATATAGCGGCGGACTTTTGCAAGTTTTTTATTTCGTATGGACACCAACCCAGTCTAATCTCCACTGTATGTCGAACGCTCTAATTTGCGCACTTTAATTTCCCTTCACGCGGCCGCCGTGGTGTGATGGTAGCGTGCTCCACCTACCACACTTAGGATCCTGAGCTCACGCCCCGGGCAAAGTAACATCAAAATTTTAGAAACAAGTTTTTTCAATTAGAAGAAAAATTTTCTAAGCGGGATCGCCCCTCGGCAGTGTTTGGCAAGCACTTCGAGTGTATTTCGACCATGAAAAGCTTCTCAGTGAAAACTCATCTGTCTTGCAGATGCCGTTCGAAGTCGGCATAAAACAAGTAGGTCCTGTCCCGCCAATATGTAGGAAAAACTAGAGGGAGCACGACGCATATTGGAAGAGAAGCTCGGCCTAAAATCTCTTCGGAGATTATCCCGGCTAACATTTATTTATTTTTAATTTCCCACCTCGTTTTGCCCTAAATCGCATTCGCAAAAGCTCCGGTTAAATTTTTAAGAACGAAAAAGATCCGCGTTTGTGGATGCACATTAGGCTGGAGCGTCAACATATGGAAAAAAATTATCAAATTTCAGAGTTCTAATAGGAGGGGATGCCTTATAGTAACAAAAAAATACCCTCTTTTTTTATTGAAATCGGTCAATGTCTTCTGCCTCCGCAGTGCCTTCAGAATATAATGTTATTAGCTCTGTGACTTTTGAGTTTTCGATCAAGTTTTTCCGTAGTTTAAATCTTTCTCTTCGTACCTTGTGTCTATCAATTACCTCGGCATCAGATCCAATGTCGAACAGAACAGATGAAGCTATTGCCGCTGCTGCTCTGTCTGATACTCCATATCGATCACATGTCTTCGATAACGTAGGAAAATGGACGGGCACAGACTTTTTAATTTTCTTCACAGGAGCGCTTGTACCAATTGGGTATTCTGAAATTTCTGAATCCGATGATGCCGCGGAAGAAATGCTCAGGTCTAAATCCGCTAACGTTGAACTATTTTGGAATGTGCTTGGGCGATTTTCTATTTGCTGTTTCCTTTTCAAAGTTCTTTGCAACTTCTTTGAGGCAGAGACGTCAACTCCACTGATTTTCATCAATCGCAACGTTCTTTGATCTATCAGAAAATTTTGCTTTTGTTGATGAACCTTTTTATTTTTAGGACAAATGCACCGACTTAATTCTTTGCACTTGCATGTTGCTAAATCAAAAAGTTTCGCACTACTTTGCCGAAAACTTTTTAACTTTTCTGGGGAAAGCCTCTTGATAGACTTAAGTAGGTTTTTATATTTTAAATGAAATGCCTTTAACAGTTGAATGACCCTCGTTCGTGTTACTGTCGGAATAGATGTAGTTCGCCATATACTTTCTATTCTGGACGTCACGATATCTGCTATCTCCGAATAAGTGGGTTCTTTTGCTGTTTTTAATTGCAATGTCTCGTCCATTCATATAACTTTATCACATCTTCGTATGTAGGTAAAATATTATCTTTTATTTCACAAGTATCCCCAAAAATAGGATATTTCACACTTCGAGTTCTTTGCATACTGACCAATTGAAATCAATAAAAACAGCACTGAAAACAACGCGTGCGTGACAAGTTCCGGTAAATATATTTTCGAATACTTCCGAACTAAGCTTATAAAAACAAGACTGATTTCTCCGTTTATAATAGATCGAAAAAATTAAGGCACAGGACGGCGCTTAATTATAAGTCTACGAGAATTCGACGCGCACCAACATTAAACAAACTTTTTTTTTAAAAATGACTCTATTTGCACTGCTTCAAAGAATTTCACTATTGTTTATCTCGTTTACTATTTTTTAGTATTAATACTATGCAACAAGTGTTTTAGGAAACATCATACCCTTTTAACGAATGCAAAAATAAAATTTCTTGGGTAAAAACAGAAAATTTTTGATTGAGGACTTTCAATATAGCAGGGCTTATAAAGTCAAGGGAACATCATAATGTTGTATTAGTACGCTTAAAATTTTCGTAATTAAATTTACTACAACATAGAAGGGCTAACTTTTTTTCGTCCATAGACTCTTTCTGATTTTAAAGTGGTTAAATCTGCAATTTAAAAAAAAAATTCGTTATTTTTTCAAAGTTTTTTCAACGTTTTTTGGAATAGTGGCCAAACTACTGAATATACTTATAGAGTTAAAGGCAAAAAATGTTTATGGAAATTAGTATAATGTATAATTCAACAGTTTAAATCGAAAATATAACAAGTAAGGAAGGTTAAGTTCGGGTGTAACCGAACATTACATACTCAGTTGAGAGCTATGGTGACAACATAAGGGAAAATAACCATGTAGGAAAATCAACCGAGGGAAACCCTGGAATGTGTTTGTATGACATGTGTATCATATGAAAGGCATTAAAGAGTATTTTATGAAGGAGTGGGCCATAGTTCTATAGGTGGACGCCATTTAGGGATACAGCCATAAAGGTGGATCAGGGTTGACTCTAGAATGCGTTTGTGCGATATGGGTATCAAATGAAAGGTGTTAATGAGTATTTTAAAAGGGAGTAATCCTTAGTTCCATAGGTGGACGTCGTTTCGAGATATCGCCATAAAGGTGGGCCAGGGGTGACCCTAGAATTTATTTGTACAATATGGGTATCAAAAGAAAGGTGTTAATGAGTATCTTAAAAGGGAGTAATCCTTAGTTCCATAGGTGGACGCCGTTTCGAGATATCTCCATAAAGGTGGACCAGGGTTGACTCTATAATTTGTTTGTACAATATGGGTATCAAAAGAAAGGTGTTAATGAGTATTTTAAAAGGGAGTAATCCTTAGTTCCATAGGTGGACGCCGTTTTGAGATATCGCCACAAAGGCGGACCAGGGGTAAACCTAGAATTTGTTTGTACAATATGGGTATCAAAAGAAAGGTGTTAATGAGTATTTTAAAAGGGAGTGATGCTTAGTTCCACAGGTGGTCGCCTTTTCGAGATATCGCCATAAAGGTGGACCAGGGGTGACTCTAGAATGCGTTTGTACGATATGGGTATCAAATGAAAGGTGCTAATGAGTATTTTAAAAGGGAGTAATCCTTAGTTCCATAGGTGGACGCCGTTTCGAGATATCGCCATAAAGGTGGACCAGGGGTGACCCTAGAATTTGTTTGTACAATATGGGTATCAAAAGAAAGGTGTTAATGAGTATTTTAAAAGGGAGTGATGCTTAGTTCCACAGCTGGACGCCGTTTCGAGATATCGCCATAAAGGTGGACCAGGTGTGACCCTAGAATTTGTTTGTACGATATGGGTATCAAATTAAAGGTATTAATGAGAGTTTTAAAAGGGAGTGGTGGTAGTTGTATAGGTGGTCGCCTTTTCGAGATATCGCCATAAAGGTGGGCCAGGGGTGACTCTATAATGCGTTTGTACGATATGGGAATCAAATGAAAGGTGTTAATGAGTATTTTAAAAGGGAGTAATCCTTAGTTCCATAGGTGGACGCAGTTTCGAGATATCGCCATAAATGTGGACCAGGGGTGACCCTAGAATTTGTTTTTACAATATGGGTATCAAAAAAAAGGTGTTAATGATTATTTTAAAAGGGAGTAATCCTTAGTTCCATAGGTGGACGCCGTTTCGATATCGCCACAAAGGTGGACCAGGGGTGACCCTAGAATTTGTTTGTACAATATGGGCATCAAACGAATGGTGTTAATGAGTATTTTAAAAGGGAGTGGGCCTTAGTTCTATAGGTGGACGCCGTTTCGAAATATCGCCATAAAGGTGGACCAGGGGTGACTCTAGAATGTGTTTGTACGATATGGGTATCAAATTAAAGGTATTAATGAGGGTTTTAAAAGGGAGTGGTGGTTGTTGTATAGGTGGTCGCCTTTTCGAGATATCGCCATAAAGGTGGACCAGGGGTGACTCTAGAATGCGTTTGTACGATATGGGTATCAAATGAAAGGTGTTTATGAGTATTTTAAAAGCGAGTAATCCTTAGTTCCATAGGTTTCGAGATATCGCCATAAAGGTGGAAAAAGTTTTAAATTACCTTCTTTTAAAAGTGGGCGGTACCACGCCCATTGTCCAAAATTTTACTAATTTTCTATTCTTCGTCATAAATTCAACTCATCTACCAAGTTTCGTCCCTTTATCTGTCTTTGGTAATGAATTATCGCACTTTTTCGGTTCTTCGAAATTTTCGATATCGAAAAAGTGGGCGTGGTTATAGTCCGATATCGTTCATTTTAAATAGCGATCTGAGATGAGTGCTCAGGAACCTACATACCAAATTTCATCAAGATACCTCAAAATTTACTCAAGTTATCGTGTTAACGGACGGACGGACGGACGGACGGACATGACTCAATCAAATTTTTTTTCGATCCTGATTATTTTAATATATGGAAGTCTATATCTATCTCGATTCCTTTATATATGTACAACCAACCGTTATCCAATCAAACTTAATATACTCTGTGAGCTCTGCTCAACTGAGTATAAAAAATGCAAATTTTTTACGTACCTACATATATGAAGTCGTGTTTTGCAAAATTGGGAACTTTCATATTTTCACCGGTGCGGAGGCAGTTACTCTAATCCGAATTGGACAAAATTTTGCCAGACGTAATTTAAGCCCAAAAGGAACCAGATTTTCACTATTAGATTGCAGTCTGATGAAAAAAAAATTTTCGCTCCACCCTAATGCATATATTCATAACAACCCTAGTATACTTGTAACACGTAAAATTTTAATAACGCAAATACTAAGTACTATGATAAATTTTGAACATCATTTTCTGCTAATTTAACCGCAATTAAAACTATTAAATATCTGAAAAAATTTAAAATATTAGGTTTATCTTGATTGAAACTAAGCTACCTAATTAAGCTCATTTCAGTGTCCACATAAAGTAATCAGTAGCATTTAAAACTTTATTGGGTTCACTGAAGTTGGCATAGACCAGAGAAATTCACTTAAAATTGTATATAAAAAAAATTTAAGAAATATGGCAGCAATACGTCCCTTGAGCGAGGAATTGCAAAAAATTGCCATCGAGCAACTGAACGAAGTACCAGAACGATTGCCGTGCGACATTGCTGCATTACGTGATTTCATTGTAAAGCAACCACATTTGCGCGCGCGTAATGATGATCAATTTTTGGTAAGCTTTTTGCGTGGCTGCAAATATAGTTTGGAAAAAGCCAAATCAAAAATTGATAATTTCTATACAATACGAACAATGTTGCCAGACATATTTGCGAATAACACTTTATTGGATCAGAAGAATCTAATGATCCTACGTTCAGGGTGAGAGACTTTACAAACTTACTGTATGAATATTTTATTGAGTTGCAAGGAAAATTGATTTAACTTTCACTTCAATAGAGCACTCGTAGCATTGCCAAAAACTTTAGGTGTTGGCGGTCCAGTAATAGGCCTTTCGCGCTATAAAATAATTGACGAACTACCAATAACGATGAAGGAATTTTGTCGTTACACCGCAATGGTAAACGATAGAACAATAATTGCCAGCGATATTGCTGTAATAGGTGGATATATGGAAATTGTTGATTTGGATAAAGTCGGCATGAGTGCGGTGTCGAAATTTGATCTAATTATAGGCAAACAATTCAGTACTTATTATCTGAAAGGTTCTGCTATACGTATCAAAGGTATACATGTAATAAACGCACCGAAGGAAATTTTTCCTGCTCTCAATATTGTACGCAATCTTCTGCCGGCTCATTTGAAGGCGAGGGTAAGTATTGGAAGGGGATGAGAAATACACCTTTTAACTTTTCATTTGCTTTACAGTACTTTATACATCGCGATTTTCAAGCACTCTACAAGTATGTGCCCAAGCATTATCTTCCCATTGAATATGGCGGCATGAATGGTTCACTAGCAAATTTGCCCAAGCAGCATGAAAAAGAATTAATGGACTTTAATTATTATTTCATTGAAAATAATAAATATGGTGTAGATGAAAATTTGAGAAATGGCCAAAAGAGAGATATGAATTCTTTGTTTGGAATGGAAGGAAGCTTCCGAAAGCTGGAGCTAGATTAGATGTAAAAAATTTAATAAAATCATTGTAACCATATCATTGATATTAAACTGACCAATTGTTTTTTTTTTTTCTTCTAACATTTTTTTTAACATTAATGGTTTGGAATTATAAAAAAATAACGGAAGGATTAATTTTTGCTGATCAAGTGTTAACATGAAATATTAAGATGCGACTCTTAAAGTTTTTATGAGCATGTTTCGAAGACTCCTTGTGGTTCCCTATCCTATAAATTTGCTCTGAACAAGCTCACTGTCTTCAGCGCATGACAATACAACCACAGCTTTGGTGAATTTTCGCTAGGTAAGGTTAGATCTTGCCCAAAAATGTTACTTTGGACTAGGTAGGCAATTGAAAAGTTAAGTCCTCCCTCGACAAACGAAAATCATGCTCTACAAGTCACTTATCGAACCTGTACTGACTTAGAAGCACGGAACATGACAACATCAGATGAGGTGTCTCTAGGAGTATTCGAGAGACAAGTTATTCGAAAGATTTATGAACCTCTACGCGTTGGCGACGGCGAGTACCGGAGAAGCTTTAATGATGAGCTGTACAAGCTTTACGCAGACATCAACATAGTCCAGCGAATACAGCATCTACGCTGGCTAGGTCATTTTATGCGAATGAAAGATGGCACTCGGGCTTAAAAACTAGTTTTATCGGAACCCGTCTATGGAAGCATATGAAGAGAGCGGCCTCCACTCCACTGGAAGAACCCAAAGGCAAACGATTTAAACTCCCTTGGTGTTAACAATTGGCGTAAGTTAGCACTGCGAAAAAGCGATTGGCACGCCTTCTTGGACTACCACAACCGTTTAAACGGTGAAGCGCCACTTAAATAAGTAAGTAGGTTAGGTTGGGCAGCCGGCACGTGAGGACCTCACATAGACTGAATGAGTCCTAGCGAGGGCAAAGGTATCTATTCTCTTCTAGTTTAGGCCTAGTCCGATTCGAGACTTTATACCTACAAGAATTTTTGCTAAGTCAATTCCGAAAATAGAAGAACATCTTTGTTGTTCTGCCTAAGTTGCATTACATCGCTTTATATAAAGCCCTAGAGCTTTTGTGCACAAATCTAGTTCTTGTAGCATTGTTGCAATTCTTTCTACTGTGTATGCAGCCATGGATGTGTAAAATCCGTTATAAACAATAGGAAATTAATATAAAAAACCAAACGCTGAATAAACGATAAGTCACACATTCCTATAAATATTAAAAATTTTGATATAAAAATATTGGCAAAAAGAGGCTTGAAAAGTACATATATATGTACATACCTGCTTGAGTGATGAATAAAACTGGAGGAGTAAGACATATCAAAGACTGCGGCCATAGAGACATGTTTAGCGTTAACCGGTTAGTTAGGTACATATGTGATCATTAAACTTTGGATAATATGTGTTTCGAAGCAACAGCGAATCATTATACTCAGTTGAGCAGAGCTCACAGAGTATATTAACTTTGATTGGATAACATTTGGTTGTACAGGTATAAAGGAATCGAGATAGATATAGACTTCCATATATCAAAATCATCAGTATCGAAAAAAAATTTATTGAGCCATTTCCGTCCGTCCGTCTGGATTGGATAACATTTGGTTGTACAGGTATAAAGGAATCGAGATAGATATAGACTTCCATATATCAAAATCATCAGTATCGAAAAAAAATTTATTGAGCCATTTCCGTCCGTCCGTCCGTCTGTCCGTTAACACGATAACTTGAAAAAATTTTGAGGTATCTTGAAGAAATTTTGTATGTAGGTTCCTGGGCACTCATCTCAGATCGCTATTTAAAATGAACGATATCGGACTGTAACCACGCCCACTTTTTCGATATCGAAATTTCGAAAAACCGAAAAAATGTGATAATTCATTGCCAAAGAAGGATAAAGCGATGAAACTTGGTAGATGGGTTGACCTTATGACGCAGAATAGAAAGTTAGTATGATTTTGGACAATGGGCGTGGCACCGCCCACTTTTAAAAGAAGGTAATTTAAAAGTTTTGCAAGCTGTAATTTGCCAGTCGTTGAAGATATCATGATGAAATTTGGCAGGAACGTTACTACTATTACTAAATAATACTGTGCTAAATAAAAATTAGCAAAATCGGATGAAGAACACGCCCACTTTTTAAAAAAAAAAATTTTTTTAAGTCAAATTTTAACAAAAAATTTTATATCTTTACTGTATATAAGTAAATTTAATCAACATTCAACTTCAGTAATGATATGATGCAACAAAATACAAAAATAAAAGAAAATTTCCTAATGGGCGTGGCTCCGCCCATTTTCATTTAGTTTGTCTAGAATACTTTTAATGCCATAAGTCGAACAAAAATTTACCAATCCTTCTTAAATTTGGTAGGGGCATAGATTCTATGACGGTAACTGTTTTCTGTTAAAATGGGCGAAATCGGTTGAAGCCACGCCCAGTTTTTATACACAGTCCACCGTCTGTCCTTCCGCTCGGCCGTTAACCCGATAACTTGAGCAAAAACCGATATACCTTTACTAAACTTAGTCCACGTACTTATCTGAACTCACTTTATCTTGGTATAAAAAATGGCCGAAATCCGACTATAACCACGCTCACTTTTTCGATATCGAAAATTACGAAAAATGAAAAAAATGCCATAATTCTATACCAAATACGAAAAAAGGGATGAAACATGGTAATTTGATTGGTTTATTGACGCAAAATATAACTTTAGAAAAAACTTTGTAAAATGGGTGTGACCACCTACCATATTAAGTAGAAGAAAATGAAAAAGTTCTACAGGGCGAAATCAACAGCCCTTGGAATCTTGGCAGGAATACTGTTCGTGGTATTGCATATATAAATAAATTAGCGGTACCCGACAGATGATTTTCTGGATCACCCTGGCCCACATTTTGGTCGATATCGCGAAAACGCGATATACATACATCTAAGGGCCACTCGCTTTTAAAACCCTCATTAATACCCTTAATTTGATGCCCATATCGTACAAACACATTCTGGAGTCACCCCTGGCCCATCTTCATGGCGATATCTCGAAAAGGCGTCCACCTATAGAACTAAGGATTACTCCCTTTTAAAATACTCATTACCACCTTTCATTTGATACCCATATCGTACAAATACATTCTAGAGTCACCCCTAACCCACCTTAATGGCGATATCTCGAAAAGGCGGCCACCTATAGACCTAAGGCCCACTCCCTCTTAAAATTATCAGTAACACCTTTCGTTTGATATCCATATCGTACAAACATTCTAGAGTCACCCTTGGTCCACATTTATGGCCATATCTCGAAAAGGCGTCCACCTATACACCGAAGGCCCACTCGCTTTTAAAATGCTCATTAACACCTTTGACTTGATTCCCATATCGTACAAACACATTCTAGAGTCACCTCTGGTCCACCTTTATGTTGATATCTCAAAACGGCGTCCACCTATGGAACTAAGGATCACTCCCTTTTAAAATACTCATTAACACCTTTCATTTGATGCCCATATCGTACAAGCACATTCTAGAGTCACCTCTGGCCCACCTTTATGGCGATATCTCGAAAAGGCGTCCACCTATAGAACTAAGGATCACTCCCTTTTAAAATACTCATTACCACCTTTCCTTTGATACTCATATCGTACAAACATATTCTAGAGTCACCCCTGGTCCACCTTTATGGCGATATCTCGAAAAGGCGTTCACCTATAGAACTAAAGCCCATTCCCTTTTAAAATACTCATTAACACCTTTCATTTGATGCCCATATCGTACAAACACATTCTAGAGTCACTCCTGTTCCACCTTTATGGCAACATCTCGAAAAGGCGTTCACCTATAGAACTAAGGCCCATTCCCTTTTAAAATACTCATTAACACCTTTCATTTGATGCCCATATCGTACAAGCACATTCTAGAGTCACCCCTGGCCCACCTTAAAGGCGATTTCTCGAAAAGGCGTCCACCTATAGATCTAAGGCCCACTCCCTCTTAAAATGCTCAGTAACACCTTTCATTTGATACCCATATCGTACAAACACATTCTAGAGTCACCCCTGGTCCACCTTTATGGCGATATCTCGAAAACGCCTTCACATATACAACTAAGGCACACTCCCTCTTAAAATACTCATTAACACCTTTCATTTGATACCTATATCGTACAAACAAATTCTAGAGTCAGCCCTGGTCCACCTTTATGTCGATATCCCTAAATGGCGTCCATCCATAGAACTATGGCCAACTCTCTCTTAAAATACTCTTTAATACCTTCCATTTGATACACATGTCATACAACCACATTCCAGGGTTAACCTAGGTTAATTTTCCTACATGGTGATTTTCCCTTAGTTTGTCTCCATAGCTCTCAACTGAGTATGTAATGTTCGGTTACACCCGCACTTAGCCTTCCTTACTTGTTTTAACTACATTTAATTAAATTTGAAGCTACTTTAATGACAATGAAAACAAAAGCTAAAAAAGCAAGCGAAACATTGGCAATAAAAGGGTAAAAGTCGCAATAAAATAAAATAAACGCTTCAATGAAAGTGTTACAGTTATGAATGACTTCCCGAAAAGTTTCACAACAAAAAGTAATCTAATTAATATTTTTAATGTACTTTACACTTATACGTGTTGCACTATAAGTCCATGTTGTGCCTGTATGTGTATATCATACATGTACCATATGCACTTGCATAAACACTTTATGCGCATGCGTGCAGAACACTTAAAACTCTGTCTTCAACGCTTTCAAATGGTCAAAAGCTTGTAAATTTCAGTGCGCTTTACGCTCAAGCAACAGTTACTGCGACGAGTATGTACATTGTGGTAGTGAGTTAGTAAGTGAGCGCTAAGACTTGGACATTGTGCAGAAACGACATTTGCTTTAATACCCTCGAATTAAATAAATAGCAACTCACTAGTTACAAACGATTTCAGTCGTATCGAAGACCGTCAACGATACTGCACGTTGAGTATTAGTTCAATATTTGCAAAACATACACATATTCAATAGAAAATATGGTGGTACTACGCCCACTGCCCGACGATTTGGCAAAGAAGGCGACAGACGAGTTAAATGAAAAAAGCGAAGATAATGATTTTTATGTGAATGCATTACGTGAATGGGCTGAAAAGCAACCACATTTGTGTGCAAGAACGGACGATCAATTTCTAATAGCATTCCTGCGTGGCTCTAAATTTAGTTTGGAAAAGGCGAAACAAAAATTGGAAAACTTTTACATACTGCGTGCGGCTATGCCTGAAATGTTTCGCAATCGTAATTTGATTGAAGCAAAATATGAGGCAATCATTAAGTCGGGGTAAGTGTGCAGGAATAGAAAACTGGAAAATTGAGAAACTTAACTAAGCTCAATACTAACATGTATAATATTTTTCAATGTAATAAAGTGCTGCTGCAATTTTACCCGAGCCCGCCAGTGAGGGTTGTCCTTTGGTTGCACTGCTACGCCCAAGCGAGTTTAATATGGAACAACATACGATAACGGATGTGCTTAAAGTTGGTTCGATGATGGTTGATATTCTTATGCAGGAGAATGATCGTGTTTTTATCGCTGGTTATACGTTCATAATTGATCTTGGTAATATACCAAAGGCTGTGCTAGTAAATTTCGAACCGGAGTTTATTCGAAAACTGACTATATTAATCAATAAAGCTGCACCTTCTCGTATGAAAGGCTTCCATTTTATCAATGTACTGCCGATTTTTGAAAAACTATTTGGCATGGTGAAAAGTGTGATAAGCGCAAAGTTAAAGGAAAGGGTGAGTGTTATTTATATAATATTTACAGGTTCTAATCAATTCATTATAAGTGGGGTAATTCAATGTAATGGCCGATCTCCAAACAGTTGAAAACTCGATTAAGTTATTACGTTCAAAACTATTTTATTGTGCCCAGTAGTTTTGGCATTGCTTTAGTGTTAGTAGATGTTAAACAAGGCTCGAAAAAATTAGAAACTTTTACCTTCTATTGAACTTCTTGATTCAATTATCTTAAAATATATTCCACTTCTGAGGTATGCGAAAAGCAGTTTCAATAGTTTTTAACACGCTTATATTAGCTTCACTTGTATATAACTCTCTAGGCTAGGCGGGCAAAGGAGAGTTAGACCCATCTAGCGGCAATTATTAAAGACTCGCCGCAGTGATTAAATAACTCGCTACAGAACGAGTTGTGCATAATAGCGAAGACACTCACCTCTCTGTTACGGCGCGTTTTTTAGTTTTTTTTTAACTATATTTATGTTATTTTCAATTAAACCTTACCTTTGAAAATATTTGTATTGCAAATGTGAGTCTGGGAGCTTGCATACTCCGATTTTCGGTTCATCTTCATTTCATGTAATTTTAATAAGTAAACTATGACTTATTAAATATGTATGAGAAAATTTTTTTAAATTTGCTTTTCCTTTCTTTAATCACAGTTTTACGTTCACGGCAATAACTTCGAAGAGCTCTATAAGCACATACCCAAACATGTGCTACCAAAAGAATATGGTGGTGATTGTGATATACAAATTCTGCAAGCAGAGTGGTGGCAAAAACTAAACGATTACAAAAAATTTTTCGAGGAAGAAGACCAATATGGCATAGCAGAAGGCTACGAGCGGCTTAAGCAAGTAAAAGAGCTTATTGCGGATACCAGTGTGTTGCAAGGAACGGATGGCTCTTTCCGACAATTGGATTTTGATTGAAGTTATTACTGTGACTCAATGAATAAAAAGATATCAGCCACCAAAGCAGTAAACATAATATATTAAAATGTATTATACATATTACGCACTTATAACTTATGTATGTTTTTAAAACGAGTTTTAACGACCGTTAGATACAATTTGCAATAAAAATATAAAAAATTATGCGAATTGGTATACATTTTTTTTATTTTATTATACATTTTTTAGGCTGACTGATCACAAATATCTTTTTTTATTTCAACATACGAACACACAACAACAAATTTAGTAACACTCATGAATATGTCTTTCAGTAATTATTAGCCAATCAACTTTTTTCATTTTATTATATTACAATATTTTCTTATGCAAACAAATTCGCAACAAAAAATTATGATCAGCTTTTGGTTTTTTTTTATAATAAACAGCCTTAGTGAGCTAAGCATTAATTAAGAAAGCAGATGAGAAGTTGAATACGTCATTTGTAACACAAGGGCATTGAATAGTAACTGACTTTGAGTGTGGAAATTTTAAATAAATCAAGTGAAGATTTTACCATCATTCAGTTTATGCGTTCAATTTTAATATTTGGATTACTTTACTTATTGATTGCTTCTGTTTTGTGTAAGCTTTACCAACTATTCATTTTTTTTTTTTTTTGGAAAATTTGGGCTGAGAGTCGTGAACTTGCCATAAATTGCATTTATCGCTCCTTATTCGTTCAATGACAAGAATATGAAAAAAAAGATTCAAAGTGTACTTAAACTCCCAACGAAAAGATGCTAGTAAAATCAAAAAAATCTAATTTGTTGTTCTTGAATTAAAAGACATTCAGTTAAATTTATCGTACTATGGTTAATTCAATCGATTTTTTTGTCATTAATACAAATTTGTTTAGTTATTTCAACAGAAGAAGTACTGCTGGTCTCAACTTAACAACATTCTATAAAAATTATGGTCATTTCAACAGCGTAGAACTTTCAATATTGCAAATGCATCAGCTAATTTTAAAGAGAAACGTACGCTCACCGCGCTCACTAGTTTGTTCTTATGACTATAGTGCCACAGAAAACTCTGTCATATCAACAGCCACTGTTATTCAAACGTTGACGAAAATCTGTTGTTTTAACAGTTTTCGTTGGTATTCTTATTAATGATTGTTAGTTAACAGAGCAGAACTAGGCGGCCGTGTTGTGTTGGTAGCGTGCTACGCCTGCAACACTGAAAATCTGGGTTTTCAAGCCCTGAAAAAAAACAACATTAAACTCTTTAGAAAAGTTTTTAATTGGAAAAATATTTGTTTGCGATGGATAAAAAGTTACAGAAATATCGGCTGAATTGACCCGTAATTCGGTTGATTTTACCAGCTTTTTTCTTTCCGTGCATGCATATTTTATTATTTCTCAGAAAACAACTATCTTATTAGGATAGTGGTGTTGCCAGTATAATTTAAACATGCGTAAATGAAGATAATGGCATATGAACCAAATTTGTTGCTTTGCAAAAACAAGAATATACCGAAAAAATAATTGTCATGATTTCGTTTTGTCATTCTATTGGAGCAAGAGTGACACAATTTTATTTGGAACAAGATAACATAAATGTGTGAGTCTAGAAGAACTGAATTAACAGGAATTCAGTAAAATGGATCGGATTATGGTTAATCGAACCGAGCTTTTTGTGAAGAAAACAACTTTCTTTAGATATTTCAACAGGAGAAAAACTGTTGGTGTTAAGTTAACAATACTCTGTAAAAACGACAAACTCTCAATCAATCTTAAATGAGTTTCCTACTAAAAGAATTGATTTCAACGACGAACGTCAATATTGTGCAAATGCATTAGCCAATTTTAAAGAAAAACTTACGCTCACGGCGCACATTACTCTGTTCTTATGAATATTGTGCCACAGAAGTCTTTGTCATATCAACAGCAATTTGCGATGAATTTACAGAAATATCGGTTGAATTGACTCGTATTTCGGTTGATTTTGCCAGCTTTTTCTTTCAG
This sequence comes from Eurosta solidaginis, assembly GCF_040869045.1. Classification (NCBI taxonomy): domain Eukaryota; kingdom Metazoa; phylum Arthropoda; class Insecta; order Diptera; family Tephritidae; genus Eurosta; species Eurosta solidaginis. The sequence goes on from NC_090321.1 coordinate 31,347,724, forward strand.
TGTTGCAGTGGCTGCCTAATTATTCTGCAATTGATATGATCCCTAATGGCCTTAAAAAATTTGATTTTCTTAACAGTTGCGAACAGTGCGAACAGGCAGAAACTAGTTAGTATACTAGCATTGAGAACATAGAAAATATTGAAATATCAAAAGAGCTGAAGTAGAGCCCATATCGCTGAACACAAAATTTTGATATTTGTTAACTTGGAAATATACAAAATAAATGCTTTTAAGATAAAAGGGACAATTGACAGAATGAGTGATGAGGCACAAAAACAAAAACAGTTGGTCTAAATAACAAACATCCACTTGTCCAAAATCATAACTACAAACAATTTAGATAAAAATCAATCTGTGGTGTGGTTGATAGCCAATAAAATTAAATACAATACATATAATAACAAATCTCTATGAATAAAGCTTCACATACACACATCTATTTTGAGCAGTTTAACAACGTTATTTTAGCTTACTGCCAATCGTTTCTATCTACGTACATATGTATGTATACAACTGCTTCTGCAAAAATAGCAGCAAAAAATATTTACAAATTTTCTCAATACATTTATTTTAAATTTTCATTAATTAAACGAAAAAAAGAAACTTGTATGAATTTATTCACGTAACTATGCTTATCTGATATTGTAATTTTTTACACAGTTTACAAAAACACAATACACTGGAGACAAACAATTTTGAAACAGGTCGGTTGATAATGAGTTGACGTGAATACCCCACATGTAAACTAATTTAAAAAACGTTTATCTCCAACGTTATTCTAAAATTGTTCTCCAATCTTTGGGAGATTTATGTATAATTTTCAAATGAATATTCAACACATTTCTTCAGTTGATATCCTACATTGGATATCGAGCTGAGGTGGAGTTGAAAAAAAAAATCTCCCAAGTGATATCACCAAAGGCAACAGCTATTTATTGTGGGATACAAACACCTAGTTAATAACAGTAATGAAGCGTTATAAATTAGAATAAAATTATACTTCTTTCACTTTATTTTCGTAAAAATACTGAAGTGTTGCATTCTTACAGTTGGATCCAATTAGAGAACCACACTTGGGCAGAAGTTGGGAACTATCTCTTTTTCAACTTAAGTAAACGTTTTTTGCTTTATAAAAATATCACTTCTTTTCTGTGAAGGCTATGATCATACCAAGTTTTATCCAAGCAACGAAATATATCCTTGATCGTTAGAAAATTTCTTTAGGAAACGTTCTCTACATTTAATGCATTTGTTTTTTTTTTTAGCAAACCAATATGCCAAGAAAAATATTCGAAATTTTCAGTTCAAGTAACGTTTTAGATTTGAGAATTTCTCAAATGCTGCTCAAATTGATATTGAACAACGATGTTTTGTTGGGAATGTACTTTTTGCGCACAATTTTCCAATAATTTCAAACATAAGTATTTTTGTTCGATAAGTTACTATATCTTCAACGAAACTTTTTTTCAAAAGTTATTAATCATTAAATGTGTTTTTTTTTTAAAGCTTTGAAAAGTTTTCTGCTCGCTTAGAAAAAAATTTCAATTGAGAAGCAAAAACAAATTAAACTCGCTTAAATCAACAGTTTGTTTGTTTTTGCTTTTCAAATGAAATTCTTTGCTACGCAAGCAAAAACAAGTATGGAAGACTAAGTTCGGGTGTAACCGAACATTACATTCTCAGCTGAGAGCTTTGGAGACAAAATAAGGGAAAATCACCATGTAGGAAAATGACCTAGGGTAACCCTGGAATGTGTTTGTATAACATGGGTATCAAATGAAAGGTGGTAATGAGTGTTTTAAAAGGGAGTGGGCCTTAGATCTATAGGTGGACGCCTTTTCGAGATATCGCCATAAAGGTGGACCAAGGGCGACTCTAGAATGTGTTTGTACGATATGGGTATCAAATGAAAGGTGTTAAGGATTATTTAAAAGGGAGTGGGCCTTAGATCTATAGGTGGACGCCTTTTCGAGATATCGCCATAAAAGTAGACCAAGGGTGACTCTAGAAAGCGTTTGTACGATATGGGTATATACTTAAAGGTACTAATGAGGGCTATAAAAGGGAGTGGCCCTTAGTTGTATATGTGAAGGCGTTTTCGAGATATCGACCAAAATGTGGACCATGGTGACCCAGAACATCATCTATCAGGTACCGCTAATTTATTTATATATGTAATACCACGAACAGTATTCCTGCCAAGATTCCAAGGGCTTTTGATTTCGCCCTGCAGAACTTTTTCATTTTCTTCTACTTAATATGGTAGGTGTGACACCCATTTTACTAAGTTTTTTCCAAAGTTATGTTTTGCGTCAATAAACCAATCCAATTACCATGTTTCATCCCTTTTTGATATTTGGTATAGAATTATGGCATTTTTTAAATTTTTCGTAATTTTCGATATCGAAAAATTGGGCGTGGTCATAGTCGGATTTCGCCGATTTTTTAAAACCAACATAAAGTGAGTTCAGATAAGTACGTGAACTAAGTTTAGTAAAGATATATCGGTTTTTGCTCAAGTTATCGTGTTAATGGCCGAGCAGAAGGACAGACGGTCGACTGTGTATAAAAACTGGGCGTGGCTTCAACCGATTTCGCCCATTTTCACAGAAAACAGTTATCGTCGCAGAATCTATGCCCCTACCAAATTTCACAAGGATTGGTAAATTTTTGTTCGACTTATGGCATTAAAAGTATTCTTGACAAATTAAATGAAAAAGGGCGGAGCCACGCCCATTTTGAAATTTTCTTTTATTTTTGTATTTTGTTGCACCATATCATTACTGGAGTTGAATGTTGACATAATTTACTTATGTACTGTAAAGATATTAAATTTTTTGTTAAAATTTGACTTTAAAAAAAATTTTTTTTTAAGTGGGCGTGTTCGTAATCCGATTTTGCTAATTTTTATTTAGCGCACATATAGTAATAGGAGTAACGTTCCTGCCAAATTTCATCATGATATCTTCAACGACTGCCAAATTACAGCTTGCAAAACTTTGAAATTACCTTCTTTTAAAAGTGGGCGTTGCCACGCCCATTGTCCAAAATTTTACTAACTTTCTATTCTGCGTCATAAGTTCAACCCACTTACCAAGTTTCATCGCTTTAGTCGTCTTTGGTAATGAATTATCGCACTTTTTCGGATTTTCGAAATTTTCGATATCGAAAAAGTGGGCGTGGTTATGATCCGATTTTGGTCATTTTAAATAGCGATCTGAGATGAGTGCCCCGGAACCTACATACCAAATTTCATCAAGATACCTGAAAATTTAATCAAGTTATCGTGTTTACGGACGGACATGGCTAAATGAATTTCTTTTTTCGCCCATATCATTTTGATATATAGAAGTCTATATCTATCTCGATTAGTTTATGCCATTACGGATTACCGTTATGTGAACAAAATTAATATACTCTGTGAGCTCTGCTCAGCTGAGTATAAAAATTCGAAACTTTAGAAAAAAACGCCAAAAAATTTTCTCTGATCTTATGCAAATGACACGAAGTGTAAGTACGCAAGAAGGCCGCACTTTACACATGTTTTTTTTATAAATCTAGACAGGTGGCTGACTTGATGGCAACAAATGAATGATGCTTTTATATATGTAAGTCACTTTATTGCTGCTGCTTTATTGGTTACTGTTTGATGCAATACTTTGCTAATAAAAGTACGTGGGTGGTAAATGGCGCAAATGTTCGTGTGGGAAACCATTAAACCAGCGCCATATCGACGAAATGCGTTAGCGCAATTTTAAAACAAACTCTTTGGCGAAGCTCAACGATTTCATCGACCGTTTTCGGCAATGTGCCATCTTCTTTTTAGTTCAAACCAGATATTCTCCAAACCAAATTTGACAGTACATCAATTATGCACTTAACTCTACGGCATACAGTTTTCCAAAATTTTCAAAAAACTGCCTGCGTTCAACTCCCAAAATTATTTTTGTCCTGATGTCTTAAATTCTAAAAATTCAAGGCAATCGCGCTGCGTTATGCAACTCTAATGAAAATATGACACATTGCGGAACCAACGTAAGTGCGTCTGATACGCAAATGATGGCCTACAATAAATGGTAAAGTCTTTGCACTCTTTTACATAAATCAAATTAATTAAAGCGATAGTTATATTCGCACAACGGAAAGAGTTAGTAGCAGTTCGAGCGTTATGCCGCTAAAATTGTGGGTGGAAATAAATAAATATACGTATAACAAGTTATTGAATGGGTATTTAGTTCGTTAGCACATGGTTTTATTGCTAATAAGTGAATGGCAAAAACAAGAATTCGTAACCAAAAAAAAAATTAGCATAATTGTGAAATATAATAATAAAATTATAAACCATGTCGACAAAGGATTCAGATACGGTGAGGAAAGAAAAGCAGAACCTTATAATAAATTTGTGTTATTCAAACAAAACCATTAATTAAGCATATGTGACCTGAACTTATGAAAGGGTCCTATTATGCGAAAACAAGTTTTCGAGAAAAGCGCGTTTAAAGTTCTTGTTTAGCTTGACTCTGTGTAGTGGCCGGCCGCGTGTGCATCGAATTATTTTACAATTAAGATTATCTGGGTCCCGAGTCATAGTGATATCCCGGGTAACTATCAAGCGGATCTTTTAGCCCGCATAGGTACAACTGAACCGGATGAAGATGGCTGTAGGGTTTTCGGGATTCCGCTGGCCACCTGTGGATTGCTCCTCCATAGCTGGGCCTCGAGTCAGCTCAGCAAACGTTGGGCGGACAGCACGTCTTGCAGGGTAGCAAGATCCTTCTGGCCGAAAGTGGATGGCAGGTGGTCTGCTGAAATAATTGGCTTCACTCGGGCTCACCTATCAATGGTAATTGGGGTATTGACAGGGTACTCTCCCATGGGTATCCATGCGGTACGTCTCATTATACTGGAAATTCCATCCTGCTGCAGCTGTATGGAGGATGATGAGGTGGAATCACCAAATCACTTTATGCTTGATTGCCCAGCTTTTGCCAGAACTAGGCAAAAATACTTCGGCTGCGACTCATTTGGATCTCCCGAGAATTTATCCAAAGTTGAGAACGGTATCATTCGGAGCTTTATCGTTGCTACCCAACGATTCTCTAAGTAGCTAGATCTAAGTCACCGTTATTTTTTGTGTATGTGGTATCACAACGGAACTTCGTGTTGTCCAAGTGAGCTATCCTTATCAGGGCAGCTACCACCTAACCTAACCTAACCATAGTTTCAGTTAACTTGAGTTCAGGAGAATTACACTAAAGGAAATAATCTGGTAAAATCAACCGAATTACGGGTCAAATCAACCAATTTTTATTCATCGCAAATAACTGTTGAATCAACTTCGCGAAATTTGTTGATTTTGAATTAAGTAACTATGTTAACCAGGTCTGTTCAAAAATTTTTATATTGAAGTGCAAATCACAATACATGTACAAAATTATATGTATGTACACAGAAACTTTTTTACATTAAAAAAAATATTTTAAATGTTGAAAGAATTTTGATGTTCCCTTCAATGAATAAATTTTGATTTAAAATTTGTCTCACTGCTACAATATTTTTGAAGAAATGTTTGTTGTCAATTTGTTAGTGCAAATTTGGATATCACACCGAAATGCCTTGTCTTCATATGGAAGTGCTTTTTCTTTGCACTTTCTTATGAAATTCAGGCACTTTCATATGAATCGAATTTATATGTGCCGGCATATGGGAGTACTATGAAATTTTTTTTATATTAGAAGTGTTAATTTACATATATCTGTGCCTAATCTTCAGGGCGAAACAAAAATGCTATAAGTGTATAGGGGTTGAGTAGCTCTGATTTTAACAGTAAAATTAACAAAAAAAAAAAAAAAAAAAAAAACAAATTCAATTAATGTTATGAGCATATGAAATGGTCACCACGCTAAATTTCAATTTACAATATCAACGTTATTGACACTGTGACCATACTGATTTACTGTAATGGTAAAAAAGTCAATTTTTTCATGAGGGCAAAAGATATATATTTTTCTTTTTTCAGAATAAAAGGCCATAAGATAAAACAAAGATTTTCTAAATTGCAATTTTTCTGACAAGGTGCTCTACATATACAATAAGGATGCCTATGAATCAAAATATGCCCCAAAACATTTAAATATATAAAAAAAAAAAAAAACACCATCTCAAGAAGGCATAGTAAATGAATTAACAAACAGCGGGTCGGACGTGTTATTCAAATCCCTCAAAATATACGAAAAAACAAGTAAAGGTGTCTAAGTTCGGGTGTAACCGAGCATTATATACTCAGCGTGAGCTTCAATTGCACATTTCATTTCAGATAAATTACTTTTCTACATAAAACTTGGCACCGCCCGTTTAAAAAAAATGTCTCCCCATTTCCTCTTACAATAAAACTTGACAAGTGAAATATCATTGATTCAAAACTATTTTTTGCTAAGTTATAGGTTATTATTCTAGTTTACGACCCTATTAAATCTTTTAAACTTGTTTTACATCTAAGTTGCCGTGGTCTTTATCCGATCCCGTCCATTTTTACTAGAAATATTTTCTGCTATAAGGATAATATGTGTACCCAATTTTGTTACGATATGTAAATTTTCTCTTGGAGTTATGGCTCCCGAAACATTGAAAATTGCTTAGACAAAAAAGGGCGGTGCCACAACCATTTTCAAACATTTAAGTGTTTTCCAATTTAATGTTATAATTCAATTTAGAAAGTAAAATTCTATTGATACAAAGCTCTTTTTTGCTCAGATATAGCTTATTATTTTCGTTTACGACCCTTTTAAAAATCTTGTATATAAAAGTGGGCGTGGTCTTTATCCGATCTCGTCCATTTTTTCTAGAAATATTTCTTGCTATAAGGAAAATATGTGTACACAATTTTATTAAAATCCGTTAATTTTTCTTCGAGTTATGGCTCCCGAAACAGAAAAATGTTTCGTCATAAAAGGGGCGGTGCCACGCCCATTTTTTTAAATGTAAGTTTAGGGCGTGGCCCTTAACCGATTTCGTTAATTTTTCTTCAAAGCATTCCTTATAGTAAAGGCAACCTCTCTGCCGAATTTTGTTACGATAGGTTTAACGATTTTTGATTTATGATTAATAATATTTGTAAAATTGATTTTATCACAAGTGGGCGGTGCCACGCCCATTTTAAAAAATTTTTCAAATTTTTATAAAGAGTCTCAATATCAGTCCACATGTATAAATTTCAGCATTCTAGGTGTATTATTTACTAAATAATCAGGTTTGTGTTTTCCAAAATATTATATATATAAAAAGTGGGCGTGGTTATACCAATCTATTCTGGGTCCAGATAAGCTCGTGTACCAAATTTGGAGAAGATATCTCAATATTTACTCAAGTTATCGTGTTAACGGACAGACGGACGGACGGGGCTCAATAAAAATTTTTTTCGATACTGATGATTTTGATATATGGAAGTCTATATCTATCTCGATTCCTTTATACCTGTACAACCAACCGTTATCCAATCAAAGTTTATACTCTGTTTGCAAAGCACGCTGAGTATAACAATCATCAAATGTAAGCCCAAGGTCTGTGAAAAAAAAACCTGGCCCTTAACCGATTTCGTTAATTTTTCTTCAAAGCATTCCTTATAGTAAAGGCAACCTCTCTGCCGAATTTTGTTACGATAGGTTTAACGATTTTTGATTTATGATTAATAATATTTGTAAAATTGATTTTATCACAAGTGGGCGGTGCCACGCCCATTTTAAAAAATTTTTCAAATTTTTATAAAGAGTCTCAATATCAGTCCACATGTATAAATTTCAGCATTCTAGGTGTATTATTTACTAAATAATCAGGTTTGTGTTTTCCAAAATATTATATATATAAAAAGTGGGCGTGGTTATACCAATCTATTCTGGGTCCAGATAAGCTCGTGTACCAAATTTGGAGAAGATATCTCAATATTTACTCAAGTTATCGTGTTAACGGACAGACGGACGGACGGGGCTCAATCAAAATTTTTTTCGATACTGATGATTTTGATATATGGAAGTCTATATCTATCTCGATTCCTTTATACCTGTACAACCAACCGTTATCCAATCAAAGTTTATACTCTGTTTGCAAAGCACGCTGAGTATAACAATCATCAAATGTAAGCCCAAGGTCTGTAAAAAAAAAATACACTATTGTGGGGCGACACCGTACAAAATTTGTTTACCTTTAATGAAAATGAAATGGTATATTAAGTTTGTCACGAATAGCACAATTCTAAGTCCTTAAAGTAGCGAAAAAAAACATACCAATAAGTATACCGAAAGAATCAGGATGACGAGCTGAGTTTATTTAGCCATGTCCATCTGTCCGTCCCTCCGTCTGTCTGTCTGTTTGAACGAAAACTAGTCTCAATTTTTGAGATATCTTGATAAAATTCGATGAGTTGATATATTTGGGTGTCCGATTAATCATTTGTCGGAACTGATCGGATCCGACTACTATACCTTTTTCGACGAGTTTTGTTTTTGTCATTTATTCCTCATTTAACTGCTAGAAGATTGGAATTTCACAAGATATTTGTATATAACGCATAGTTGAGACAAGTGGGCGGTGCCACGCCCATTTTAAAAAATTTTTCAAATTTTTATAAAGAGTCTCAATATCAGTCCACATGTATAAATTTCAGCATTCTAGGTGTATTATTTACTAAATAATCAGGTTTATGTTTTCCAAAATATTATATATATAAAAAGTGGGCGTGGTTATACCAATCTATTCTGGGTCCAGATAAGCTCGTGTACCAAATTTGGAGAAGATATCTCAATATTTACTCAAGTTATCGTGTTAACGGACAGACGGACGGACGGGGCTCAATCAAAATTTTTTTCGATACTGATGATTTTGATATATGGAAGTCTATATCTATCTCGATTCCTTTATACCTGTACAACCAACCGTTATCCAATCAAAGTTTATACTCTGTTTGCAAAGCACGCTGAGTATAACAATCATCAAATGTAAGCCCAAGGTCTGTAAAAAAAAAATACACTATTGTGGGGCGACACCGTACAAAATTTGTTTACCTTTAATGAAAATGAAATGGTATATTAAGTTTGTCACGAATAGCACAATTCTAAGTCCTTAAAGTAGCGAAAAAAAACATACCAATAAGTATACCGAAAGAATCAGGATGACGAGCTGAGTTTATTTAGCCATGTCCATCTGTCCGTCCCTCCGTCTGTCTGTCTGTTTGAACGAAAACTAGTCTCAATTTTTGAGATATCTTGATAAAATTCGATGAGTTGATATATTTGGGTGTCCGATTAATCATTTGTCGGAACTGATCGGATCCGACTACTATACCTTTTTCGACGAGTTTTGTTTTTGTCATTTATTCCTCATTTAACTGCTAGAAGATTGGAATTTCACAAGATATTTGTATATAACGCATACATTGTTATCCAAAAAATTAGCAAGATCGGTCATATATATAATATAAATCCCATAAAACGGATTATTCATATAAGAGGTTTAACGTAGTTCCTTCTTCATTTTAAATGCTAGAAGCTTCAAAAAATTCCAGATCTTCACAAATACGGCATATATTAGTGCCTGAAAAAATCATTTAAATCGGTAATATAGATTATAAATCCGGTACTACCGATTATTCAGATAAGAGCTTTAACGTAATTTATTCCTCATTTCAAAGCTAGGAGCTTGAAGTTTCAAAGGATGCTTATATATATATTATGTTGTTGTCTGAAAAAATCGTCAAGATCGGCCATATATATAATATCCCATGCAACTGATTGTTCAGATTTTATGAGTTTTTCAAATTTCAACAAATATCTAATTATTCAAATCTATTCATGAAAGCTATGAGACCTTCGGCTCAGCCGAAGACAGCACTGTCCTTTCTTGTTTTTAATTGGAAAAACATTTTTCTAAAGTTGGACGTTACTTTTTCCAAGCCTTGAACCCAGGATATTGAGGTATCTTCACCATTTTTTGATATCGAAAATTTGGAAAAATGGAAAAATTGAGATAATTATAAACACATATAGCTATGCTAATGAAATATGGTAGGTGGATTGGTTTTATGACGCAAAATATAAATTCTAAAAAACTTTGGAATATGGGCGTTGAACCAACCATATTTAGGAGAAGCCGTATATCAAAAGCCGTTAAAGATATTACATAGAAATTTGGCAGACACTATCTTTGCCAAATTATATTGGCTGAGTGAAGATAATCAAAATCGGTTAAAGACCACGCCCACTTTTCCTAAAGGTCTAGCCTTAACAAAGTTTGTAATAACTACATATATCGCATTTAACTACATTTGACTGATATTCTACCTCAGTAGTGGTATGGTTGAGCTAAGAACAAAACTTAAAAAAGTTCTGAAAATAGGCGTGACCCGCCCCTTTTGTGTTACTCATTGCAAAATACTTTTAATGCCAGTCGAACAAAAATCTTCCAATCCGATCGAAATTTGGCATACAAATTTGCTTTCTTAACTACAATTGTTAAACTTTAATATATAGTGGCAACGTCTGTATCCTTTTTGCTTCTTTTCAACGAAAATGAGTTCAGTATAGAACAGTGATGATAATCATGGTACATTTGTACTTTTTTTGGTACATTTCGCTTCCAGAAAGTACGTTGGTAGTACATTGACATATTTGGTACATTTTTGTAAAATACAGCACTACACTTCATGTCATTTGCAAAGCAGCTCTGAATGTACAAATTTAAAATTTTTCGAAGAAAATATATGTTAAGTTGTTTTGTTGCCGATCACAATTTGCCATTTGCAATTATCGATCATTTAAATATGCTTATGAAAAATAGCATAACTGATTCTAAAATTGTGAACAAATTTTGCATCAATAGAATTAAAGCACAGAAAATAATAACTCAAATAACGGCCAGAAAATTATAAATCCATAATTGCACTTTGTCAGAAGGTTTATTACTCTCTAATAATAAATGGATCGACTGATATATGTACATATATCAAAAAATTTGGCAGTTTCGATTCGAATTTTTGATAAAAAGTGCATTAATAGATTTTTATACTCAGTTGAGCAGAGCTCACAGAGTATATTAACTTTGATTGCATAACGGTTGGTTGTACAGGTATAAAGGAATCGAGATAGATATAGACTTCCATATATCAAAATCAACAGTATCGAAAAAAAATTCGATTGAGCCATGTCCGTCCGTCCGTTAACACGATAACTTGAGTAAATTTTGAGGTATCTTGATGAAATTTGGTGTGTAGGTTCCTGGGCACTCATCTCAGATCGCTATTTAAAATGAACTATATGGGACTATAACCACACCCACTTTTTCGATATCGAAAATTTTGAAAAATCGAAAAAGTGCGATAATTCATTACCAAATACGCATTAAGCGATGAAACTTGGTAGGTGATTTGAGCTTATGACGCAGAATAGAAAACTAGTAAAATTTTGGACAATGGGCGGGGCACCGCCCACTTTTAAGTGAAGGTAATTTAGAAGTTTTGCAAGCTGTAATTATTACTTTATGTCTGCTTAATAAAAATTAGCAAAATCGAAGAACGACCACGCCCACTTTTTAAAAAAATTTTTTTTTTTAATTCAAATTTTAAAAGAAAAGTTAATATCTTTACAGCATATAAGTAAATTATGCCAACATTCAACTCCAGTAATGATATGGTGCAACAAAATACAAAAATAAAAGAAAATTTCAAAATGGGCGTGGCTCCGCCCTTTTTTATTTAATTTGTCTAGGATGCTTTTAATGCCATAAGTCGAACAAAAATTAACCAATCCTTGTGAAATTTGGTAGAGGCTTAGCTCCTAGGACGATAACTGTTTTCTCTGAAAAAGGGCGAAATCGGTTGAAGCCACGCCCAGTTTTTATACACAGTCGATCGTCTGTCCTTCCGCTCGGCCGTTAACACGATAACTTGAGCAAAAATCGATATATCTTTACTAAACTCAGTTCACGTACTTATCTGAACTCACTTTGTATTGGTGTAAAAAATGGCCGAAATCCGACTATGACCATGCCCACTTTTTCGATATCGAAAATTACGAAAAATGAAAAAATGCCATAATTATATACCAAATACAAAAAAAGGAATGCAACATGGTAATTTTATTGGTCTATTGACGCAAAATATAACTTTAGAAAAAAACTTGGTAAAATGGGTGACACCTACCATATTAAGTAGAAGAAAATGAAAAAGTTTTGCAGGGCGAAATCAAAAGCCCTTGGAATCTTGGAAGGAATACTGTACGTGGTATTACATATATAAATAAATTAGCGGTACCCGACAGATGATGTTCTGGACCACCCTGGTCCACATTTTGGTAGATATCTCGAAAACGCCTTCACATATAAAACTAAGGGCCACTCGCTTTTAAAACCCTCATTAATACCTTTAATTTGATATCCATATCGTACAAACATATTCTAGAGTCACCCCTGGCCCACCCTAATGGCGATATCTCGAAAAGGCGTCCACCTATAGACCTAATGCCCACTCCCTCTTAAAATGCTCAGTAACACCTTTCGTTATTTGCCCATATCGTACAAACATTCTAGAGTCACCCCTGGCCCACCCTAATGGCGATATCTCAAAAAGGCGTCCACCTATAGACCTAATGCCCACTCCCTCTTAAAATGCTCAGTAACACCTTTCGTTTGATACCCATATCGTACAAACATTCTAGAGTCACCCCTGGCCCACCCTAATGGCGATATCTCGAAAAGGCGTCCACCTATAGACCTAATGCCCACTCCCTCTTAAAATGCTCAGTAACACCTTTCGTTTGATATCCATATCGTACAAACATTCTAGAGTCACCCCTGGCCCACCCTAATGGCGATATCTCGAAAAGGCGTCCACCTATAGACCTAATGCCCACTCCCTCTTAAAATGCTCAGTAACACCTTTCGTTTGATACCCATATCGTACAAACACATTCTAGAGTCACCCCTGGCCCACCCTAATGGCGATATCTCGAAAAGGCGTCCACCCATAGACTTAATGCCCACTCCCTCTTAAAATGCTCAGTAACACCCCTCGTTTGATACCCATATCGTACAAACATTCTAGAGTCACCACTGGCCCACCCTAATGGCGATATCTCGAAAAGGCGTCCACCTATAGACCTAATGCCCACTCCCTCTTAAAATGCTCAGTAACACCTTTCGTTTGATACCCATATCGTACAAACATTCTAGAGTCACCCCTGGTCCACCTTTATGGCGATATCTCGAAAAGGCTTCCACCTATAGAACTAAGGATTACTCCCTTTTAAAATACTCATTACCACCATTCATTTGATACCCATATCGTAAAAACACATTCTAGAGTCACCCCTGGCCCACCTTTATGGCGATATCTGGAAAAGGCGTCCACCTAAAGACCTAATGCCCACTCCGTTTTAAAATGCTCAGTAACACCTTTCGTTTGATACCCATATCGTACAAACATTCTAGAGTCAGCCCTGGCCCACCCTAATGGCGACATCTTGAAAAGGCGTCCACCTATAGACCTAATGCCCACTCCCTCTTAAAATGCTCAGTAACACCTTTCATTTGATTCCCATATCGTACAAACACATTCTGGAGTCACCCCTGGCCCACCTTTATGGCGATATCTCGAAACGGCGTCCACCTATGGAACTAAGGATCACTCCCTTTGAAAATACTCATTAACACCTTTCATTTGATACCCATATCGTACAAACATATTCTAGAGTCACCCCTGGTCCACCTTTATGGCGATTTCTGGAAAAGGCGTTCACCTATAGAACTAAAGCCCATTCCCTTTTAAAATACTCATTACCACCTTTCATTTGATACCTATATTGTACAAACATATGGCCCACCTTAATGGCGATATCGCGAAAAGGCGTCCACCGATAGACCTAAGGCCCGCTCCCTCTTAAAATGCTCAGTGACACCTTTCATTTGATACCCATATCGTACAAACAAATTCTAGCGTCAGCCCTGGTCCACCTTTATGGCGATATCCCTAAATGGCGTCCATCCATAGAACTATGGCCTACTCTCTCTTAAAATACTCTTTAATACCTTACATTTGATACACATGTCATACAACCACATTCCAGGGTTACCCTAGGTTCATTTTCCTACATGGTGATTTTCCTTATTTTGTCTCCATAGCTCTCAACTGAGTATGTAATGTTCGGTTACACCCGAACTTAGCCTTCCTTACTTGTTTGATTTGATACCTTTGATCGATAGTAGCACGGAGGGTATTTTTAATGCCATTATCCAGGGCCGCCGAACGAAAATACGGGCCCGGAGGCAAAAAAAAATACGGGTCCCCATACTAAAATGAACGAATTCTCATCAAAATTACCATCTTTTACATATTTATATGCATTTGTATATACAAAGTATATTTAAGCGTATACATGCATACGTATTAGGCTGGGTCGATTTATTAACCGATATCGCGCCATCGATTTTTCGATAGGATTTCGGCTTAGGAAGAAAAATTTCCACTACGCATACCCAAAAAAATAATTTTCGAGCCTGCGGAAAAAAATAGCGAAAGGGTAAATTTTTCAACCAAAACACTCCCCAAAACCCAAAAGATATCTGGTTTTTTTTTTTTCAAAAAACTGTTATCGCCAACGTTTGTACATACATACTTACATGTATATCGCTGTATAAGAATTTGCATCATATCGAATTTTCTGCTGGAACAGAAAACGAATTCAACTTTATGCTACAAAGCTAACGCCAAAAACCAACAACACCTTATGCGGGGTGCAGACACGTTAAGCCCGGGCCCGGGGGTAATGACCCCCTCAGCCCCCCCCCCCTCTCGACGGGCCTGTCATTATCAAATCTTGGAAAGACCATTCAATACCACTTGAAAAAATTATTGGTTTCACTGCCGACAATTTCTCGGTTATGATAGGAGCACAAAGCGGAGTGCAAGAAAGGCTGAAGTAGAGCTGGATTCGATTCGATTTTTTTAAGAATCGATTTTTTCGATTCGATTCTAGAAAAAAATCCATTTAATCGATTAAATAGAACCAAACAAAGTTTACTTAAATTTTGCTTATTCTTTGTAACAGTGTACTTGCTTACGTACTTAACGTTTACACGATTTTTTCCGACAAATGAAGCTGGACCGTTTCTCTCTGTTTCGTTGCCTGTCGACAAAATTGGAAGCATCAAGGAATGCCACATAGGTCTTCACTTGATCCTTTCATCGGAGTGAGATAATTAATATAGTCTTTACCGAAATGTCATACTTTTTGCGCTTTTTTGAATCTTTTATTTAAAAATGTAGACAAACCAACCTTGGGAACATCAACAATACACTTCTTTTATACTTATTATTTTATACTTATTATTACAATATGTATAATGTTCTCGCTTCGTTTACGGCATTAGAATCGATCTATGTTCAGCGTCATATAAAAAGAAAGTATTTATTACATACGTAAGGTAACATGTTCTCAGTATACGTTTGCAGCTTTTTAATCTATGAAGTATATGGAACTTTCAATAGACAACATACGGCAATTTGTCATGGTTTGCGTAGTTTCAGTTAAAAACTTTATGGAAGTACTTTTTTAGCTTATTGCAAATAAAAAGGAATAAGGAATTTATTTGATGAAATTTCATAAAAATTGCCACTTCTGTTTTCGTGTTTGCTGCTGTCTATGTCATAAAAAGGTATTGTTTTTATATATTTGTTAAACTTACTTACTTAATTGGCGCTTAACCGTCTAAACGGTTATGGCAGTCCAACAAGGCGCGCCAATCGCTCCTTCGCTCCGCCAACCGGCGCCAATTGGTCACACCAAGGGAGTTTAAATCGTTTTCCACCTGGTCCTTCCAACGGATTAGGCGGGTTCCGATAGAAATATTTGTTAAAAGTGTGTTTCTTAATGTTACTCGTTAAGGCAAAACGTACCGAGGATCCAAGCATTGTGGCAATCATAAAAACAATTTATAAAAACAAAAATTACAGAATATGTATCAAGCATCCGTAAAGAAGATAGTGATGAAAACTTCGATGCCTAAAGAATCGAACGATTTAAAAAAAAAATCGATTCTACATTTCTAAAAAAAAGATCGATTAAATCGATTAAGGATCGAATCGAAATCCAGCTCTAGGCTAAAGCAAGTTGTTCCAAATGTGCATGTTAATTGATGTGTTTGTCACATTTTAAATTTAGCTTCAACGGCTGCTTGTGATGTATTTCCCAACGGAATTGATAAAATTTTAAAAGACGTAAACTATAATTTTTGTAACAGCCGCCTTAGGAGGGCAGACTTTCAAAATTTTCAAGAACATTTCGGTACAGAAATGCATATTATACTTAAGTACGCGCCACAAGGTGGCTTTCTAGACAATCAGTCATAGATAGAATTCTTGAGCAATGGGATGCCCTCAAGTATTATTTTAATATTTACGTATTTGAAAATAAAAGCAGTAATCAAAATATTAATCTTATATCCGAAATTTTTCAAAGTCCTATTTATAAATTATATTTTACATTTCTTTCTTATATTTTAAATGTAATAAATAATGTGAATATAGAAATGCAGTCTGAAGATATTTGCATACATTTACTTATTACCAAATTAAAAATTGTATAAAAAAATCTTATTTAGACTCCAGTCCTATTTGGATGTTAAATATTGATTCTGACGAAAATCGCTTAACCCCAGATGAAGTTTACTGAGGTGTTAATGTGGATATTATTCTACCAAAACAACCTTTTCGAAAAAGATGTCGTACACATATTTAAGAGCTGTGCTAAACAATTTTATATACAATTTTGTAGTACTTTATTAAAGGAATTAAATTTGAATGATAAAACTTTGTTGTGGGCTGCAAAGCTTTCACCAGAAAGTATTTTAAGCGGTGAAACAAATAGTATTGTGTCTTTAGTTATGGACTTGTTTCCGAAATCTGCATTTGATAAAATTAATTCTGAATTTAGAGCTTTAGCAGAGCATGAGGGCCTTAAACAATTCATGAATTTAAATATATGCAGCTTTTGGGTAGAATTAAGATCAGTTAAAAATAAATTAAATGCGCAAATGTTTTCCAATATTTTTAGAATAGTTCGAGGCATATTGTCGATTCCACATTCATCCACAAACGTAGAAAGGATATTTTCTATACAAAATTGAATTAAAACTAAGTGTAGAAATAGAATTCACACAAATACAATTTCGAATTTTAATAAAAACTAAAGACTTGATTAAATCAACTAACAATAGTTGTCATAATATAGATACGAAAAAAAATCTTTTTGTCAACTGAGGTATTTAAATAACTCAAAGAAGAAATGTTAATGTAGTGATTGAAACATGAGTTATTAGTATAGGTGTAGGCGACAATTTGTCAACTTTTATACCTGAATCTAAATATTTTGTACCTAAAATGTTTTTATGAAATGTTTTTGCATTGAATGCAGCTGTTATTTTTTTAAATATTAATTTTATGTTCCTTACTGGTACTCAATAAAGAAATGTTTTTATATATGTACACAATTGTACGCTTCAATCGATAAACTTCCTTTATTATTTTTACTGGAAAAGTATTTCTTCATAAATCATATTTCCCTGTTATATTACCTTTAATTTGTGTTAGAAAGTTTCCTGACTAAAAACAGTTTTTGGATAAAGAAGCATAATATAGCTCTAGTTTGGTTCAAATTCACATCCGAAGACTTTTCGTACATTTTTGGATGATTTGGTACATTTTTTTCCTCATTTGGTACAAAATAAAAAAATCCATTTATCATCCCTGGTATAGAACCATATATGTATTGTAACGAATTTACTTGTAATTCCCCTTATTTGCAATCTTCTACTAAGTTCGAATCACTAAACTGTTGAATAAATAACTCCAATATTGAATAGTGGAAAAATGGCCTTTATTTAAGTTCTTCACAATAAATAATACTGCTATTGCTCGCCAGATAGCGTCTTAATCAAAACTGAATTATTCTGCCTCTACTGTTGTTGCCTTTTTTACTCTCTGATTTCCTCGTTTGCATCTTCTAGGCGCTTCCATTTCCAGAATCTACTAGTTGGCCATCAGCTATCAAATTTCTCAGCTGTAACTACAATTGCACGATTTTATAGCTTCTCTCATTGCATACTTTCGGGAGTATCTTAGATATATGCATGTGGTTGTGCGCTGCTTCTCAGCTGCCTGTATATACATATGTGTAGACATAATGATTGTCGTTTATGTAGATACATAATGATTGATTTATGGATGTGCATACAAGGCGCTGCTTAGCATCGGCTTAGAGATGGCAACACTAAGGGGTAGCTAATATTCGTAACAGTATTATTGCGCAGCCTTATAACACTATTAACCACACAAAGCAAACAATAACAGCGTTTCAAGTGCACAGCTGGACATGTAATGTTCGGTTTCACTCGAACTTAGAATTTCACACTTGTTTTAAATTATATTTTAATGTTCAAAGATAATCGCACTCCTTTTAGAGCCACTTCTCTTTTCCTTTACAGATGGACTTTAGTAATATAAATTTTCCGGAAGATCGCATTTGGATACATATTCCGAATTGGGAAATTGCAGTTAAGGTCATCGTATTCATACCGGTACTAATATTCGGCTTATATGGCAATTTTGTCATACTCCAACTGATCATACTTAATCGTGCCTTGCGTACACCAACAAATATGCTAGTGGCGAACATGGCCGTCGCCGATATATTGACACTATTAATATGTCCAATAATGTTTATGATTAATGATTTCTATCAAAATTATTTAATGGGTCGCATAGGCTGCAAAACCGAAGGGTTCTTAGATGTTTCTCTTTTAATAACGGCCGTTTTGAATTTATCAGCTGTTAGTTACGATCGTCTAACAGCAATCGTTTTACCATCGGAAACACGACTAACGATGAGAGGTGTTAAATTTGTGATTGCCATGACATGGTTAGGTGGATTTTTATTGGCTATGCCATTGGCTATATATAGATCGTTTAAGGTAAGAAAGAGAGAGTGGGAAAAACGATTGTAGCCAAGTTTACCCAGCGAACACAATTAAGACATTAAAGTATTTTCATGTAGGCACGTTGGATAATTAGTAAAATCTCGACTACAGAATGATTATAGAACTATTTGCAAATTCAATTCTTATTAGGCTCCCATTCTTGAAGTACAAAGGAGTTCGATTGGAGGGCTTTAATTTTTCTCGGTTTGATAATAATGTTTGTAAAAAATGTTTGTTCGGTTTGATAATTTTATTTGAGAACGCTATGTTTCGCAAGTGTTTCGTGAGCCGTCGTCCTCTAACATGAGATAATCGAGAGCAGGTATAGTTTTCCAATCATCCTCTAATTTTAATCTAACTTCAGTGTTTGTTGGGTAAAATATAAAGAAAGAGATGAAAATTTAACGAGAGATAAAATGTAATCATTCCAACATATTTTTTAGATACGCCTATGGAAAAACTTTACAGAGCTCTATTGCAAGGAGAACACGGACATTCTACCCAAATATTGGTATGTTTTAATTACAGTCATGGTTTGGCTCCCCCTTAGCATTATGGTGGTATGTTACACAGCTATTTTTATCAAGGTCAGTGTAGCTTAAAATTTTTATAATTTTTCGAAGTTGTATGATTTTTTTTTTCATCTATTCTTTAGCTTGATCGTTATGAGAAACGAGTTCTTAATCGTGAACATCCACTTTCTGTTTCATACAAAAAAGCTGTAGCCAAAATGGTATTTATCGTATTGATCGCCTTTATTGCTTTACGTTTGCCCTTTACCATAGTTGTGCTCTTGCGCGACCGTTATGTTTCAAATGGTGACAATCTCTATGAGAATAGTTTTACAATTATTTGGTATATTGCACAATTTTTAATGTTCCTAAACGCAGCAATAAATCCCCTCATCTATGGCTTTAAAAATGACAACTTTAAACGAGCTTACGATCAAACGCCATTATGTAGTTGTTTTAAACGAAAACCGGACAAAATTGAGTATAAGGTGAGCAGATCTTTTCGATTGCAACAAAAAAGAGTGCACTTACAACAATATATAAATTTGTAATAAACTTGTATATACAATAGGATGGCCCTAGTTATATGTAGACAAAAAAAGTGTTTCGATTCTCGAACTCACACCCTAGAAAATACGAATAGCCCAAAATCGATTATATATATAATGTTATGCCAATTAGTAAAGATTTAGAGGTTTCACAAGGAGCTTGAAAAGGGCGAAATTCAATTATTTCAAGTGTCCATTTTTCTTTAAAAACGTTTACTCCCTTTCAATATAATTTAATTTTCTACGTCAATGATTCTCATCTTAAAGAACGGCATGGATTTATGACCGCACTCAAAAATAGCTTGCCAAATAAGAACATTTATACCAAACTTTTCTATCTGTATAGTTTTTTCCGAATTAGGAATGTGCTTCCCAGACTGCAAGCGGAACAACTGGGTACGTGACAACGTTCTACGGTTAATTTGTGTTTGCCAATTTAGTCCCACATAGAGCTTATGTGCAATGGAAATGATTTTTGACGTCTGTTTTTCACTTCGTTTTGTTTTTTCTTATACATTTTAATACCTGGTTCGTGTGACTTGCACATATATGATTTTAGCAATTTTGGCTACCTCTCTTGTTGGCATGGATCGGTTGCCTCTAATTAGGAATAGAACAATATTGCAACGAATTCTGGGGATTTCTGATAATTATGCACCTTCTGCTAACGTTAGAATCGCTAAACTGTCCAATAAATAACTCCAATATTCAGTATTGCAAACTGGTTTTTATTTAGATTACTTTGGGAGAACTTCACAATTATACCTCACTTCAGAACTAATAGCGCGTTTAAATCAAACTGATTTCTGTTTCCTCAGCTTGCGCTGCTTTTATACTCTCAGTTTTCTCGTTCGCCCATTTCTCCCAAGGTCCAGTCATTTCGCGAAAATGTATTCGAGTTGTATCTCATGCTTGGATACCAGCTATATACATGTATATTTGTAGTTTATGCTTTTTTACTAGCCATACGCCGGTGTATGTGTGAGTAACTACTACTTCTCTTAGCTGATTACTACATATGTGCATGTGAGATATCTCTTCACTTCTAGCTACTGATTATGTGTGTGAAATGTTCTTCATTGCTTTATACATAAGTGTCGCTGCTTGCTGTTTTTGTTGTTTCGATTATTTACTAACAGCATAGTGATGTCAACATTCGCCATAATATTATCCAACTGGGCATCCGCTGATATCTTTGGGCGGTCATTTCTTGGCATGTTTTTCATTAAGCCATCTTTCTTGAAGTGCAAAACGGTCATATTATGACCCTGTGAGCTTCGCCAACTTTTTGTAACTAACATTGGGATTATTCGTCCAAATGTACATTTAATTTCCATGTAGCCTTTCGTTCGTATTCATTTTTCTCGTTGTTGAAGGCACGACTTCATAAGCCAATATATTTTTAAAAATGTCATGAAACACCTATTCAAAAATAGTAAGTTCAAAGCAAAATAGTAAGTTCATTACTAAAAAACTCTTCCTATAAGTTTTTAAATTCACAGGACTTTCCGTACCAGGTACAGATTTTGTTCATACATTTCATGGAAGCAAATGAGCTCTAAATGAAAAGATAGTAGATAGCGTTATGAATGTTGAATATCATTGAAGTTAAATTGAATGAGCAACAAAGCGTCGAAAATCGCAATACTTTGGAAAATAAAGGCCAGCCCAATATATGTACATATTAACATTAGGGTGGCCTTTCGTTTTATGGAGGGGGAAAAAAGTATTTGGATTCTTGATCTCACCCCCTAGAAATATGCGAATAGCTCAAAAACGGATATATACAGAATTTTAGGCAAATCAAAAAAGATTTAGAGGTGGCGCAAAGGGCTTGAAATCCTGAAAAATGACGAATTTTTACAATTTCGTGTTTCAGGCTTCCATATTTCCAAACCCTACAAAAATTTACGGCTTTTTCATACCGTAATAAGATCTGTATTTTATTAATTTTCTAAAATGGTCACAATCTTCAAAATCGGTCGATCAATAACAGAGTTACAGGGCAAAACATATATTGCTTTCGACAAACAAATATGAAAAGTAAATTAAGTCTGTGCAAATGTGTTGCACTTGCATGCTGAAGCAAAAGAAAAAGTATAAGGAAATGAAAATATATATTTTCAAATTGCAAACAACTACAAAAAATGTCTTTGACGTTTTCTTATTAAAACTATACTGCTCTTGAATGAACAAATTTTGAATAGTAGGTTTTTTTAAATAGATAAATTCCGGTACTTTCCATTGGGATGGAAAACTACTTCCAGAAATAACAGGTCGTGAAAAGGTGGAACGACTTCTAGTTGTTGTTACTTACAGGAATGGCGAACAGTTAATGGGAGCTCCAAAATTATGTGCTGGAACAGGCTCGGAAATAGCTGATACGTTGTATGAACTGTTATTTGAATGGGATCTGAAGGATGTTATTATGGGCTGTTGTTTTGATACGACATCGGTTAACACAGGCGTTATAAAAGGAGCTGCAACGTTATTAGAAAAAAAACTTGATCGAAAACTTTTGTATCTACCTTGCCGTAATCAAATTTATGAAGATTTGCTGAGAGGGGTTTTCGAATGCTATTTTCCAGTAAATACTAGTAAGGACGTCCATTTATTTCGGCGATTTCAAGAAAATTGGAAAAAAATTGTTTTAAAGATTTGCTACAAAATAACGAATTGAAATTACTTTTAAGCCATAGCAAAGATACTATTCAAAAATCTCTCTAAGGAAGAGTTGAAAACAAAAATAGTAAGAGATGACAATAGGGAATTATTGGAATTAACGTCTATATGTCTAGGAGCAAGTGATGGCATAAAGTTTCGTGTACCAAGGCCCACTCATGCTCGGTGGATGTCTAAGGCATTGTATTGCTTAAAAATCTATTTATTTCGTGAACAGTTTAAACTAGCGGAGTATGAAGAGAATTCGATAGCAAGTATATGCGCGTTTATTATACAATTCGATGTTAAGCTTTGGTTTAACTGTACCAATCCTCATAGAGCACCTCTTCAAGACTTATCTTTTATTAAATAAATTTATAAATACTGAAAGGTTAATAAAAAAATATCTGACATTGCAATAAAAAAGTTTTGTATCCACCTATGGTACCTGTCTGAAGAATGTATTGCATTGGCATTGTTCAATGATGACGTCTCTTGTACCATGAAGAAAAAGAATGTGGAAAAAATCAAAAGCATAGACAACTGCGACAAGGAAACAAAAAATTTAAAGAGGTTACAGTTAAAGCCCAGTGAAATCAATAAATTCATAGAAAAAGAACTTCACGATTTTGTAACAGGAAATACAATTGATTTTTTTGGACGGTTTGGGATATCATCTCAATTTCTTGAGGTAAATCCATTATACTGGGGGATACAGTAACCTATAAAAAAGCTAAGGATACTGTTATAAATATAAACGTAGTTAACAACACGGCAGAACGGGGATTAAACTTATGGAAGAATATAATAGAATACTTACAAATGACGAAAAAGAAAAACAATATTTATTACAAGTTGTAACTGATTACAAAAAAACAATTTGAATCACAAAATAAATCATCATTAATTAGATCCTAGGAAATAATATCATATTACATATGTACGTGTCAGCTAAAGTTTCACAAGATATATGTATATGTTTTAAAAATGTATTTTCAAAAAAAGTTTATAATAAAAAAAATTTGAAAAAAACTCATTTACGTATACTCATTATATACACATTCTTGAAGTAATGGCACCGTGTTTAAAGCTAATTTATTTTATAACTTTATTATTTGACCAATTTTTGTTGTTTTACATTTATTTGAAAGTCAAATATCTCTAGAACTTACTTCCGCCCATAACAAATGAAGTAGGGTTGACCAAATTTAAGAAATTGTAAAAATTCGTGATTTTTCAGGATTTCAAGCTCTTTGCGCCACGCCACCTCTAACCCTTTTTCGATTGACCTAAAACTTTGTATATTCTAGTTTTTAGGTTATTCGCATATTTATAGGGGATCAGATCGAGAATCGGAACACCTTGGAAAATAAGGGCCACCCTAATAAACATATATATTTTTTCTTTTAGAAAATTTCCTATTGCCTTGCATGTCAGAGCTTTTCAATAAAGTGGTTTAAGCTGATTTTTTGTTGCTACTGTTTGCGTACAAAAATGGAGTTGTCGATTTCGGGTGAGCAAAATGTACAGCGTGTGGAAGTGGTACACAGTCCAACAATAATATAATAACGATAGACCAGCAGTTGACAAAAGAGACGAATTTGGAGGATGTACAAACAAAATATAAATGCCTTGATAGCGAGGGTTGCCATAATAATAATGTTATAAGTGCTGGTTTTATATAATTTTTTAAGAACTGTGTTATATATTAATAAGCTCATATAGAACAATTTATCTCTATTATTCATACATACTTATAATTTAAAAAAAGTTATTTTGTGTTGTGTTATTTTCCAATAGGATGAGTAGTAAAAGTATATTGGAGCGATTCCTCGTCAGTCTTGAGAAGTTTGTGCCGTCTTCAGCGAATTCAACCAATTCGCCGTGCAGAAGAATATCAAGTCAAAAGAAAATTTTCATTGATTTCGATTAACTGAAATGTAATAAAAAGTAATCAAAAAGAAGCAATCAGCTGTTGGGATAGCAACACCCGGTACTGAATTCGCCTTGCTAAATGGCCAAAAGACTTTTTTTTTTCTCCGAAATAAATAAAAAACTAATCCAGAAATTTTTGTTCAAAACATTTCGGATTAATTGAGACGGTTTTCAATAAAACGAGTTGTGTAATTTCACTATGCTTTAGAGCTTTTCATTGGTAAAAACGAGCTACAGGCAAGATTAACTACAGCAGTCGTTATGAAATACTTTTCTTAAATATAACATAACGAGCCTGATCCGTGCTCATCTTGCGCAACCAATATAAAAGTATCTTATCAAATATCAACAGAAATCAGCTGTTCTATTAACTTACAGCTTGCGCTGCCATCTATCATATAATAGCAACTGCCGTCAATCAATTAAAACTTACAGCTTACGCTGCCATCTAGCGTGCAATAGAAACTGCCGGTAATGCAGTGTAAATATTCAAAATAGTGCCATAGTTCATATAGCTTTCTTTGTATGCTCACAACAATCGTTTATTTTTAACAAATTATTTTAATAAAATATAGCTAAACAAAATAAAATTAGGAATTAAAAATCGCGCTATTATTTGGACTCAAAATTTTTGCCACTTTTATTACATAGTTTGGTGCTAGTGTCCATAAGAGTTCTTACGTTAATTTGCTTTTGCAAACAGAATTAATGTCAATGGCGAGAAAAAGTTTTTCTGATATTAATTCGCTATTGTAAAAGGAATTAATGTCAATGACGTTCATACCAACATGATTTTAACATTCAATCTCTTTCGCATTTGGATTTAATTACATTGGCATTAGTACTCTTGAAAAATGGGATGAAAAACCGGACGAACTAGCTAAAAACGGCGCATCCCTTGAAGCTTGCTCCGTAGATGTCCCAATTAGATTGGGCGAGATTAAGCGAAGGCGAGAGGTGCACATGATCGACCAAGCGGGAAAGGCGTGGGTTCAAGCGAGGGGCTGTAAAGTGTCGAAGATTGTGTGTAGGTCTTACAACCTTAGACTAACACAGTTGCTTCTATCATTAAAACGAGAGGATTGTAGACTCATGATGGGTATTCTGACTGGACACTACCTTCTGGCGTCACATGCCTTTAAATTAGGCTTGGTCAGTGATAGCAGATGTAGGAAGTGCGGGTTGGAGGAGGAAACGATCGAGCACGTTCTGTGCTCGTGCCCTGCACTTTCCAGGCTAAGACTCCAGCTATTAGGAGTGATACAGCTGTCAGATCTAGAAGCAGCAGGTGGCTTAAGTCCTAGGAAGCTTCTAGTATTTGCCAAGAGGACGGAGTTATTTTATAACATAGGTCCTGGTTTTGATAGGGCTTTTCAGTTTGGTCGTTAAAACAAACTTCTGGTAACACTACGGAATCACTCAGTCTACGTGAGGTCCTCATGGACCGGCCAGTTCAACCTACCTACCTAGTACTCTTTCAAAAGCGAATTAATGTCAATTGACTATAGTTCCATTGACTCTATTTCACATCATCAAAAATTTAACTTGCGTACTTACGACTGATTGCCTCATCCCTACTACTGGGTCATACATAAACAAGTTCTCTCATAAGCATTTCAATTTACAGTTATGGCGTACAATTTTTTGCTCTTCCCATTTCATCCATCCATAAGGAAAAGTAGTTCACATACATACATACACACTGAAGCATATATAAAAAGAATATTCTGCATTTGTATGATTGCAGTCGTAATTAAATATTTACGTGAAACCAAAATAAAAAAAATAAAAAACCAAAATATATTCACAGCTAATTTTCTTAATTGAAAACATAAAAATTGTGGTTACATGCAAAAATTAATAAATATGTTTTTGCAAATATTAATATTGATATTTATTAATTGTGTAATTGATGGCTTTTGTTTTCATGTCAATTTTCACGAATTTTATGGCGCACAACTCGAACCGTTCAATACGCAAATACAAAAACGTGAAATGGCGTCATTTTTTGATAAAGGTAATTGATATAATGTAAGACAACAAAGCAATTTTAGTTAAGCATGAACTCAATTAGAAAACTTCAAATTAAAATTTTTGTTTTCTGAACTAATGCTTGAACAATTAAAGCCAGATTTTTAGTGCGAATTTGAACTAAAGTGAAAAATTTCTTGCATTAATCCACACGTTTATTGATACTTGGCACATGTTTTTCAGTGCGATCTTAAAAAAAATTAACAAATGTAAGCCGCGACAACCTCCGAAATGATTTTAGGCCGAGCTTCTCTTCCAATTTATCTCGTGATCATTTTAAATTTTTCCTACAAATAGGCGGGACTGGAACTACAAGTTTTATGCCGACTCCGAACGGCATCTGCAAGGCAGATGCGTTTTCACTGAGAAGCTTTTCATGGCAGAAATACATTCGTAGTGCTTGCCAAATAACTGCCGAGGGTGGCGACCCCGTTTATAAAAGCTTTCTTCTAATTGAAAAAAAAATTTGTTTCAGTGCGATCTTACGCAGCAGTTTAAGCCGAGTTCGATTCGTCATCGCCACTTTTGCTGTTAACATAAAATTTGCTTGCTGGTGTCAGCAGAAGCGGCAAGTGATAGGTCTAAACTCTAATTAACACAAACTCGCACTGAAAAAACGGCCCTAAGCGGGTATGAATAAAGATGGATATCTACTAGACTGGGTCGATTTATTAACCGATATCGCGCCATCGAATTTCCGATAGAATTTGGGCTGAGGAAAAAAAGTTCCACTACGCATACCAAAAAAAAAAAATTTTCGAGCCTGCGGCCTTTTCATGACCTACTAAACAAATTTTTATTTGATTGTAAAATTTTCATGGATACCCTGTCCGACCCAAAGATGTCCGCTAAAAACGTTGGCGATAATAGTTATTTGAAATAAAAAAAATATTTTTTAGTAGGTTATGAAGAAACCCTTAAAAATCAAAGTTGAAATAAAGTCAAAAAAATTAAATTTCGCAGGCTCGAAAATAATTTTTTTGGGTATGCGTAGTAGAACTTTTTTTCCTGAGCCCAAATGATGGCGCGATATCGGTTAACTTTCGTCCACCCAAATTGACCCCCCCTAATATATACACCCCCTTCAGATTTTTGTTAAGTATTTCATCCTTTTACTTTGCAGCAAACAAGCTGGAACCTTGTACTGCAGATAACCATATTTCGAACCGCGACGAAATCAATCAACCCGTTATATAGTAGAGGCCGATCCTTTCGACTGTATGACCATCCTTGCCCACCCTGTGGCTAAAGTCATGTCACATCGGGGGCAGTCATCGTCTATATTTTCTAGCTTCTCGTAGAAGGAGTATTTATCTATCTACGTCGGCTGCATCAACTATTGGTCAGTCATTCATAAGGCTTAGGAAAGAAAAGAGAGCTGTGATAGTGTAAAGATCAAAATATTTTGAAAATTCTGATTTCAAATTTTAATCAGACGAATTTTTCTGGGGAAGCTTTGCATTAGAGGTTTACGCCGATCACTTTATCGGCGGCGTGACCGGCGCGCCGGCGTACGCCGGTATTCTTACTTTAAAAAGCTTGATTTTTCTATTTAAAAAAATAATATTTAGGAAAGGTTTTGTCCACCTACAATTCTCGATATGCGAACAGTAGCAATCCCGACCACCAGTCGCTACCACGCCTCCTGACCCTCACACCATATGACAGCACAGAAGCTACAGGACTGCGACTTCGAACTCATATGTACCTTCGTCGATGTCATTTTCCTAGAAGCTCTAGGTGTAGCTCCGAACACTTTCTAACGGATGTTTTTGTCGCGCTATGCTGCCGAGCTACACCAGAGAAAGACCTTGAAACGTTAGGGAGTGACTATTCGGATGTCATTGCGTAACTCATGGGTGAAAATCGTATAATCCTCGGCGCATCTACATAATTAAAATTTTACAAGGACCCTGGATAAAATTTTTAAAATGTAGACCAAAGTTTGAAGACGTTTGCGTTCACAACATTGATTTAAACGATATTTTAGAATGAAAATCGAAGGATTTTAAGTTGAAAGATGTTAACTGCTGTTTTCCGGCCTTATGATATAAGAGCTCATTATGGATGATCACATAGCTTCAGTTTTCAGACTAGTTCGACTGTTCACTACGTTAGGATAGTAGCACACACGGTAATTAGTTCGACTATCTTAGGAAAGCTTTTGCTTGGCCACTTTAAGTGTTCTTGCGAAGGCCAAAGCCTCGCTTGGTATATATATGTGCCTACGTATTCATATTGTAAAAGGAACCGTAACGTGTAGGTGATATTTAAACTTGGTTGATAGACTATAATCAATGTGAGTCACTCCAAGGGACTGGTTGGGGATAGGGCCGCCAACTTTAGGAAATGTCAAACCGGGATACTTGGGTGTTGAGGGATTAAGTGTGAAAATCAAAATTAACATTTCAGACGCTATTGTAGTTTCGCAAATAAACAACAGATCTTTGAATGTAAGCCCAAGTGATTTTCAAAGCCTTATCATATATCCTCAACTTGAGTATGAGGTAAGAATCATTTCAAAGGTGTGTTTATGCCCCTAGTACCTACTAAAGGATTTTGCATCACTGATTTCGCTATTCTTTCAGCCAATGACAATGTAAATTTTTTTTTTTAAATCGGCACTTTTTTGGATAATTTGCTTTTTTTAACAACTTGAGAACAATTTAGATTTAGATTTAGATTTAGATTTATTTATTAAGTCTATGGTTTAGAAACCTTGCAGACTAAAGCGTACATAGATTATTAATTATATTGAAAATAGTACATACAAAGTTTTTCTTTAAATTCATTGCGATTTACAAATATATCTAAATTTATTTCTCTACATAACAAATTAAATTCCGATAGCAGTCTGATAATTGGTTCATTTTGAGCATACCTGGTTTTGCAGAGGTCAATAGCAAATAAATCATGATGTCGTAAGTTTCTGGCTGGAACATTGAGTTTAATATAACGCAATAAAAACGGACAATCAATAGTCCCATTGAGAACATCACGAATAAAAACTAAGCCAGATATCAATCGCCTACTGGCAAGAGTATGCAGACTGATCAGTCTGCACCGCGGAACATAAGATGGAATAGGCATATTAAACCTAATACTGGATAATGCAAATTTTAGAAACTTTTTTTGTATACGTTCAAGTCTATTGGAATGCACATCATAAAACGGATTCCAGATTATAGAAGCATATTCCAATTTGGACCTTACAAATGTACTAAACAGCAATTTTTTAGTATAAGGATCCTTAAATTCAGAACTATTCCGTCTAATGAAAGCTAGAGAGGAATATGCTTTAGGGTGCTTTTTAGGTGCCAAGGTCTTTGATTTTGTAACTAGAACTGAGGACAGAGCCAGAAATAGAGTACGAAGATATGAGTGGTAATCTAATTTTGTTGAAGGTGACCGAGCAGCATTTTTCGATATTGATCATTAGCATATTTCGATCACACCATTCCTGGAATTTGTTAACCTCATTTTGCATAATTTGAATATCAGAGAAGCTTGTTATTTTTTTTTTAAATTTTTAAATCATCGGCATAAAGTAGATGTTCACACAAGGAGAAACACTCTGAGCAATCGTTGATGAAAATAACAAAAAATAGAGGACCAAAGATACTACCTTGAGGAACCCCAGAGGTAGCTCTATATGAAAATGATTTTACGCCATCAACAACAACATAGTTAATTCTATCTATTAGATATGACTTTACCCATGACAAGAAAGTAGAATGAAAGCCAAAATTTTCAAGTTTTTTAATTAATAAGTCGTGAGACACTCTATCAAAAGCTTTCGACAAATCAGTATAGATTGTATCTACCTGAGAGCCCTCAACAAAGGCTGAAAAACAAAAATTTGAGAAAACAGTTAGATTAGTGACCGTAGATCTGCCCGGTATAAAACCATGTTGAGTATACGAAATATAGGGCTTGATAGCAAATGACAATTTAGAGCTAATGATTATTTCAAATAATTTAGCAATATTAGTAATTTTAGAGATAGGACGATAGTTCGAAACCAGATTCTTACTCCCACTCTTAAAAACTGGAGTAACAGAAGTCACTTTCCATTCATCTAAAAAATGACCTGACCTAAGAGACAAATTAAACAACAAAAGTAGCGGATACACTATAGATGACGTGCATTGTTTGAGAAAAAAAGCAGAGATATTATGAGCATCTAATTGCTTGGAGCATTTTAGGTCTTTTATAGCTGCGAAAATATCATCCTCAGTTAAAACTAGGGAGCCAAAATCAAGCGAAGAAGCTAATTGCCCAGCACTAGAAGTATCAATCTGAACACAATTATCAAAAAAATTAGACTTAAAAAATTCAGCAAACAGATTTGCCCTTTCATTAGCGGTGCTTGCACTCATGCCATTGTAAGACACTATGGACGGAATAACTGACGAAGAACGTTTTAAATTTACAAAACTCCAAAAAGCCTTGGGATTAGATTTAATATTCATTTCAAACCCGAGTAAATAATTTTTATAAAGAAATTTATTTAGACAGTTAAACTCAGTCAAGTATTTCTCATACATTACTCTGTGCTGCAAATTACCAGAACATTTATAAAGCTTATGAAATTTATTGCGAAGATTCTTTAATTTTTTTAAGCTCCGATTATGCCAGGGTAGTTTATGGACCCTTGGCGGTAAACGTGGAATATTTCCGAAAGATATACTACTTATTTTACTCTTAAAAATGTCAAAACAATCAGTTACGAGACCGATCTGCGAATAGGGTTGGCCAATTCTCCTTAGTATTAGATCATTAACAAGATCAAAATTACACCGCGAGTAATCGAATTAAGGCATCAAGTCAGTGCAAAGATTTGGATATTTATAAAACTCAAGATCCAAGATAATTGGAATGTGGTGTTTATCAGTCACCGATAAAGGAACCTCAGACTTATACAATTGAAATTTTAAATCAGGACTAATGAAAATAAGATCCAAAATCCTTCTCAACTCATTTAGGAAACCATTAATTTGCATTAATTGTATACCAAATAACTCATCAATTACGCATATTTCACTACACCTATTCACATTACTTGGAATAAGCATATCTTCATCAGCAATAGTAGACCACGCAATTCTATTTAAATTAAAATCACCCAATACACAGAGTTGCGCATTATCATTGGGGAGATTTAAATTTAAAATATTATCAATATGATCAAAATACAAATTATCAGAGCTATTAGGAGGAATATAAGAAACACAAATGAAAAGCAAATCATCACCATTCTAAATTAACACACACAATTGTTCAATACAGGAATCAATATTACTTAAAGTTACTTCAGCAGCACATATAATGGACTTTACTGCTATCAAAACACCTCCCCCACGCATAGTATTCGTTGCCACACCATCTCTGTCTCTTCGAAAAACAGAATAAAAGCTCCTATTAAAGAACTCCTCACTGCATAAATCGGCATTAAGCCATGTCTCTACCAACACGATGACGTCATAATCACATTGAGATGTAGCAGCATAAATAGAATTGGCTTTTGTTCTCATACCAGATATATTTTGGTAATAAATTTTGAGATTTTGATTAAGATGAATATTACGAATTCGCTTATTATGACTAACACGTAGGGTCTCAATTGTATCTATGTTTCCTGCATATTTTGGTCTCGCTTTGGAAAAAACCTAAAAGGTCTAACAGACACATTTGTTGGCCACAGAGAAGCATCAAAAACTTTGCTATAGTCAGTAGATAAAACACGTAATTTGAAAGAAACTCTTACGAGAGAGTTAAAGTCAGCATATCTTTTGATCAGTTTAAAGCAAGCAATTCTTGATGGATCGATGTTGGTATGTTGAGAAATATATTGAATAATGTTATCCTCTTTAACAGACGGCTTAAAAGAAGATAAGTGAAGCCATCTATACCGCGCGAAAACATCCAAATCAGCATTCACATTAGTACCACTAACAACATTATATGGCTTATCAGCGTTTGATTTAAACGAAATTTTTCTCTGTCCCTGTATACCAACTTCATTCTATGGAAATCGATCAGCAGCAGAGGCAGCGGCACCAGCAAATGGTTGAGAGATAACACCAATAGAGTTAGCAGCATCATTATTTGTAGTAACACAAGCAGAATTATTATTAACACCCTCAAGTAGAGTATGTAATTTATTTGTCTCAGCGATCTCAGCAGAATGCACAGGTTCATTGTTTGCAGTCATACAATTAATATTATCATTAGCACCCACAGGTAGAGTAGATAGTGAATTTCTCTCAGCGTTGTCACCAGAATGCACAAGCTGAGCAGCAGGCGATGGCAGAGGAGATGATTGTTTTTGCATTGACTTAGGTGCGCCAACCTTAGTTTGTGAGCGCGTACGGATTGCATTGTTGGAATCGACAGTAAGCTCAGATTGCCTCTCACTTGCTGTGAGAATTTTAAAGAAATCTTGTAGCATATCAACACTTTTGAAAGCTTTGAATATTTTGGCGCGCGAAAATAAAGCAACACACTTGTCACATTTATACACAATATTTTTGTTGTTTTTGGGCAAATTAATTGCATTACCCATAATATTAGAGCAATTCACATGAACTTTGTTAGAACAAATGCCACATATTATAGAGTCATTCGGTAAACATTGATTATTGCATTTAAAGCAGTTATCCATTTTTCTCCCCAAAAAGGCGAATGAATTTAGCAAACTAAGTAGAAATTATAAAAGCTAAAGTAGCACAAGAGAACACGTCTGTTCGCATCAACAGTCACTCACTCTGTATGTTTAGTTTAATACTTGAGAACATGGTCGCCTTGGGTAATTTTATTTGAATTCATTGATCATTATTAATTAAAAAAAAAATATATGCAAAGTGAGCATATAAATTTATTATAAAACTTTTCTTTTAGTGTTTTGTTTTAATAACTTGGTGATTTGGGTATGCAAAGTCCGTGTTATGCTGACATCAAAAGCGCCGGTTTTTTTACATAACTTTTCAACAGTTAGAAAGAGTTAAATTTCGCAATTAGTTTCTTATAACTGGCAGTGATGCGCATCCCCCAGCGGGTTAGGGGGTCAGAATATACCCGCGGTAGGTATGCCTGTCGTAAGAGGGGACTAAAATACCAGATTCAAGGGGTTGTGTAGCTCAACCCTTTCAGGTTGCCAGCGCAATATATAGCTTCTTCAAACCCAATTGTCAACCTCACCTATCCGTGTCGAATCCTGTTTCATTAACAGCCGAGGCTCTGGCAACCCCGAACTTCTCATGGATGTAGGGGTAGGGAGGGCGGGATGGCAAAGAAGGTCGCATGTGGTTATATAACAAATCGTTCCCGAGATGGTCGGGCTTGGTACCGGAACGTGCCGGATCTGCATCCGGCAAAGGACCATCAACATCGATAACACTCCCCAAGGCCTTCGGGGAGTGTCCTTATCGCTACAACAACAACATGCGCATCCGTTGATACCACTTTTGACCATGTCCGACCAATTTTCGACATGAACAATAAATGGCCTAAACAGTCTTAAACTAGTAGAAAATATAGTAACGCGCCAGACGCCGCCGAATGTCAAAAATATCGGCGGCGGCGTGCGAAAAACGACCAAAATCGGCGGCGTATATCTCTACTTTGCATGGCAGAAATACACTCGGAACAATTGTTGACCTTCGCCAATGGGCGAAACTATTTCGAAAAAATGGGGTATTCTAAATAAATGCAGTTTTTATAAGAAATACTTATTGTTTATTTAAAAAAAGTATCGTTTGTAAAAAAAAGTATACATTCTATACATACATACAGTTGCGGACACGAAAATAGCAGTGGCAGTTTTTATCAAATTTTGTAAAATATTAAAATTTTTTTTTCGATGATTTAAGAAAAACGTCCATTCATTTTGTAACTGAAACTAAAAAATCCATTAATTTTGTTTTAGACACTCTGCAGACAATCTACAAAAGCGTTTTCGAAAAAATCGAGATAGTTTCATGAAAATTTCAAACTTTTTATTTAAAGTTTTCTAAATTTTTTTCGAATGCAGTTTTGTAGCGCAATCAATTTTAGTCTCACAAAGTACAACTTCAAAATTCACATTGGTTTTTGACAATTTTTTTCGCGAAGGCAGTTCTAGCTTTTCTTCCATAAGCGCGGTTTCCAAGTCATAAGAAAACGCTCTAGAAAATTTTCGTACATATTTCTTGTATGCAAAGTAGTACTGCCACAAGTAATTTTGACATTTCCTTTATCTCTCTGTTCTCTATGAAGCGCCTTCACTTACCTCCAAGAGACGAGACGACAGATTCAGCAATGCATTAGAAGAAAATTCGTTAAAATTAACATATTAGAATTGCAAATGCACTTTAATACACTACAATAAATAGAATACACTGAACAAGAGAAAAAGAACACCTGTGCTCAAATAGATTTGCAAATTCCATTCAAAAACCGCATAAATAGAGTTACTATCATCGACTATGTTCTTACAGGATGGTTAATCAAAAAATAATGACACCCACACATATTTCTTGGCGAAACCAGGGCTCCCCTGAGCACGTACTTGACAAACGAGATTTTTCTTGAGCACTTCTTGAGCGTTTTTTGTATAGAATTTGTCATCTCTTGTGATATAGGCGGCGCCAGAGAAGAAGCGACTGGCACACCTTGTTAGACGGCCATAACCGCTTATGCGGTAAAGCGCCAATTAAGAAAGTAAGATACCCGGCTTTATAGAAAATAAAGCTATGCGCCCTTCGCATGGATTTTTAACATTTTTTTCCTGAAGACTCGTTTACATTTTCTTCCATATAAAAGCTAATCTTGTACTTTGTTAAACAAAAACTGATTGGGCTGCAAAACTGCATACTAAACAAAATTTAAAGAACTCTAAATAAAAAATTTTAAATTTTTCCAAAATTTTCTCGATTTTTCAAATTTTTTCGAAAACTTTTTTAGATTGTTTGCATAGTTTCAGAAACAAAATTAATAGAAGTTTTTTTTAAATTATCAAAAATAGAAAAAGAAATCAACTGAAGAAATTTTATAAAAATTGTCACTGTTATTTTCGTAATCTCAGTTTAAAAAATTTAAAAGCAAACTGATTAACTTCATTCACAATGGCGCTTCAGGCCAACCCTCCAACTTCGCCCGCTTAGCCTTAATGCAATGCCAACGGCAACTAATCCAAGCCGAACAGTTCCTTCTTCATGTAACCCGATTTGTGTGCCTCCAAATATTTGATAAATAATCTCATATTCATGACACCTTCCCCGCCAACAGCAGTATCATCATCATCATCAGCATCGAGATCATCGCAAAAGAGTTGCTCTTTGAAACCATCAAAACGACGGCGACTTTGTAATTTACCCTGCCAAAGTTCGCTCTTACAAATTGTTATGTGCTGCCAACGCATTGCTTTAATGATACGCCAAAATTCTTGTGTATTTTCACGCAAGCCCTCCACGCATATTACCCCCGGCTTGCCAGGACGTGAAAAGCCTGTCAAATATAAATTTCGCGCCTCTCTTTGTATTTCTTGACGTTTTTTCTTTGATTTAATGTGATGTGAATAAATCCATAAACGTTCGCATTCCAATGCGCTCTCTTGATCCTTTTCTCTTTCCTTATCCAATTCGGTTTCATTACGCTCAATCAATGCATTCAATTCGTCTTGTAACCAAGACACCACTTGAAATACATAACATTCACTACAATCCATTGTGTCTATGTATTTCTCAATTTCGCGTCTTAAATATGATTCTTTAGCTTTACCCAATAAGGCGCTAATTACGGTTATTATTGCTTTTTCCAAAAGTGGATAGAGAAGAGGTAACTCAATGCGTACTTCAATTTTATCCTTTGATTTACCATGGGCGACGCTTAAGGTGATCGTATATTCCAAATGCGCTCTCAGCGCACTTTGCGCACTCTGAGCTGTGGGTTTCGTTAGGTAATCATTGAAATCACTAATTACGCCAGCATCGATTATATTTAATTCCCCGGCAGCGCAATAGATCGATGATAGTAAATCGATCTCTTCCAATTGTTTCCTAATGCATTCAACATACATTTTTTGATCATCCTGCTGACTAAGTTCCTGAGCTGGCTGCTGTATATTCGTCATTTTTTTCGCTTTTTATTTTTGTTTGCTGTAAGAACAAAAATGTTCATTCAGATTGGTGTATAATATATATCATAGCGATATATGTATATATTATATACCAATTGCTGTATTTAAACTATTGCATCCACTATGTAAAGGTGGAAGTAATCGTAAAGACTTTCAAGGCAATTATACGATAAACAAGTAAGGAAGGCTAAGTTCGGGTGTAACCGAACATTACATACTCAGCTGAGAGCTTTGGAGACAAAATAAGGGAAAATAACCATGTAGGAAAATGAACCTAAGGTAACCCTGGAATGTGTTTGTACGATATGGCATCAAATGGAAGGTATTAAAGAGTATTTTAAAAGGGAGTGGGCCATAGTTCTATAGGTGGACGCCTTTTCGATATATCGCCATAAATGTGGACCAGGGGTGACTCTAGAATGTGTTTGTATAATATGGGTATCAAATGAAAGGTGTTAATGAGTATTTTAAAAGGGAGTAGCCCTAAGTTGTATATGTGAAGGCGTTTTCGAGATATCGACCAAAATGTGTGTGGGTGACCCAGAACATCATCTGTCTGGTATCGCTAATTTATTTATATATTTAATACCACGAACAGTATTCCTGCCAAGATTCCAATAGCTTTTGATTTCGCCCTGCAGAACTTTTTCATTTTCTTCTACTTAATATGGTAGGTGCCACACCCATTTTACAAAGTTTCTTCTAAAGTTATATTTTGCCTCAAAAAACCAATCCAATCACCATTTTCCATCCCTTCTTTCGTATTTGGTATAGAATTATGGCATTTTTTTCATTTTTCGTAATTTTCGATATCGAAAAAGTGGGTGTGGTCATAGTCGGATTTCGGCCATTTTTTATACCAAGATAAAGTGAGTTCAGATAAGTACGTGAACAAAGTTTA
The DNA here is from genome assembly GCF_040869045.1 of Eurosta solidaginis. NCBI lineage: Eukaryota > Metazoa > Arthropoda > Insecta > Diptera > Tephritidae > Eurosta > Eurosta solidaginis. The sequence continues at coordinate 31,385,443 of NC_090321.1, forward strand.
GTAAAGATATATCGATTTTTGCTCAAGTTATCGTGTTAACAGCCGAGCGGAAGGACAGACGGTCGACTGTGTATAAAAACTGGGCGTGGCTTCAACCGATTTCGCCCAATTTCATAGAAAACAATTATCGTCATAGAAGCTATGCCACTACAAAATTTCACATGGATTGGTTCGACTTATGGCATTAAAAGTATTCTAGACAAATTAAATGAAAAAGGACGGAGCCACGCCCATTTTGAAATTTTCTTTTATTTTTGTATTTTGTTGCACCACATCATTACTGGAGATGAATGTTGACATAATTTACTTACATATATACTTCTTTTAAAAGTGGGCGGTGCCACGCCCATTGTCCAAAATTTTACTAATTTTCTGTTCTGCGTCATAAGGTCAATCCACCTACCAAGTTTCATCGCTTTATCCGTCTTTGGTAATGAATTGTCGCACTATTTCGGTTTTTCCCAATTTTCGATATCGAAAAAGTGGGCGTGGTTATAGTCCGATTTCGTTCATTTTTAATAGCGATCTGAGATGTGTTCCCAGGAACCTACATACCAAATTTCATTAAGATACCTCAAAATTTGCTCAAGTTATCGTGTTTACGGACAGACGGACGGACATGGCGAAATGAATTTTTTTTTTGCCCAGATCATTTTGATATATAGAAGTCTATATCTAAATTATGTATAATGCAACGAGTCATTATTTCTCGTATGAACCGAAAGCCGTATTATATATGTAAAAGAATTCATTCATTCTGTTCAGTGAGCACAACGTCGAAACCGATTTAACAATTTATAGCGGGAAATTCGTTCCAATATACATCAGTTCTGCTTGTTTCTCGGGAAAAAACTCACCCGACTTGTACCAACACAAATTGGTGGATAAATTCAGCAGGAAGACGTGCTATCATAGCAAGTTTTTGAAGAACGGCCTATCTCTTATCTCTTTCAAAAGAATTTTATTGCAGAACGTACTATGTCATATATTGTTTTAAAACGCTATATTTCTTCTGAAGCGAAAAAAAGCAAGTTAAATCTGCAATGCTTCATTGAATTATTATTTCTAGTTTAATTATTGGGTATTCTAGTTTAAATTGTATAAACTTTGAAACAAGAACAAAGCGTTTTGACCATCTCACTTGATTTCTTTCCAGCTGCCTATTCATTTAATGGCCTCGAGAAAATCGAATCGGTTCCTGTGCTCTTTCCAATAGATATTTGCATACTCTCGCTGGACGGAGCAAAATATGCAGCTTCTCTGCACAAAAACAAAAATGGAGAGCGACATTTTACGATATACAAGAATGTGGTGCGTGCATGAATTTTAATAAAATAGAGAATACTTTCGAAAAGTTTATTTTTTATATTTTTTTTTCAATACCCAGAATCAAACTTACAAAGAAGTTTACACAACAGCCATGCCCAATGTAATTGCAATGGATTGTACAACACTCGGCACCAAAGCTTACATCGCATTAGCATTTAATCTCACCAAACCAATTGAGAATGCGCGCGAAGGCTCACCGATCTATCAAATCAGCGCCGATGATCGTTTACGTGCTGTGCAATTTTTTGCAACTTTAAATTTATATTCGATTTATTTACGTACAACTGCTAATGATTTATTTATGTTGCAAACATTCCAAAGCAACAACAGTGGCATAGCAACGAATAAACGTTGTCCCTACTACATATGGTCGGGTACATCATTTACACTGCTGGGACGTATCCCATGTAGCAATGCGCGTCATGTTGAACCATTTGCAATTAATTATGAAAATTATGTTGCTTTAGCTAATTATGCTAATGCAAATGGTCGTACAACAACATATTCTGAAATTTATAAATTTGTACAAGAAAAAAAGCGCTTCCAACTTATACAGAAAATTCGCACATATGGCGCTGTGGATGTGCGTTACTTTAGGGTGCCATTGGATGAGATGAAACGACGACATTTTTTAGTGTTTGGTAATTCGGTGAGTCGTAGAAAGAGTGCCAGCGGAAATGGAGATAGAAATGAAGCCGATTCTGTATTTTATGTTTATGATAAGGGACAATTTGTGCCTTATCAAAGTTTGTCTTTGTATGCAGTGGAGCAGTTCTTACCTGTGCAGGTAAGAAAAATTTATATTAAATAAGCATAACGACATTCTACTTCTCAAAACTGGAAACAAATTAAATTGTCTGGTGTTACTAATGACAGTTTTAGCCAGCGAGATAAAGCAAAACTTTGTTCTAATGAGCGTTTCAGTGCTACTTTGTGACCTCATTGAACTAGGGTTGGGGGAGGCGGTATGGCGTAGAAGGTGCAATGTCGTCACATTAATCGTTCCGGAGATGGCCGGCCTAGTACCTCAAAGGTGCTTGTCACCGGAACATACCGGATATATATGCGGCAAAGAACCATGAACATCGATAACACTCCTCAAAACCTCCTTGCACCTTCTTCAGGTTTAATTCGTAAAAAACAATTCATATGCCCCTATTACGGTTAACAACTCAACTTAGTTGGGTTGTAATTAAAACAACTCTACTTTAAGACAACTCAACTCCTGTTTGGTACTACGAATTACAACTTATTTCAGTTGAAGTTGAATTGAGTTGCCAACCTAAGAAAGTGATGATTTGACAGATAAATGAACAGCTGGTAAATTTGTGGTGGAAATTTAAGCATTTGCAAAAGTGATTTTGTTATTAAAAGCAAAACGGGTATTATATGAAATCTATTTTATAATGGCGAAACTGTTGGTGCTTGATATGTCGCGAATACGAAAAACATTTGCGTGATCATTCCAATCCCTTGGAATTACCAAGCACCAAGTAGGAAAATATTCAAGTGACAAATGATGAGTTTCAAATGAAGTTATTTTGCAGATTTGAAAGGAAGAATTTTGCCCATTAACAAACACAATTAAGGACCATTTCCGCAAACGCGTTCGAGGGAAGGCCCCAATTTTAAAATTATGCGCCACACTCAGATTCCTTGCTGATGGCAGCTATCAAAAATGCTGTGGAAATGATTTTGGTGTTGGACTGGTTTTAGATATTATTGAGGAGCATATTTGTGCGAATTGGATTAAAACCCAAACAGCGAAAATTGTATTTTACTCTATCACAGGATTTCCAGGAGTAGTGATTAGTAGCAATGGGACTTACGTTCGCACCATCTAACTCTTATCAAAGGTGGCATTAAAAGATGCGTTTCGATCTCCGTTTTTAGGATTCGAAAGCGGAAATTTAAAATTTTATTTCTGTCGAAAAATATTTACAAAAACCCACAAAATGGTCCGAGAGGGTCCGAAATATGAGGCCCGATCCACAGTTTTTTTGCACAGAACATCTTTCTGCGTTGACGGCCTTTGGTCGCGATTTGTAAAAATAACCCTGGGTGGGTCCAACGCCATTCTGCATTAGTGTGTACAAAAAATCTGGCAAAATACAACAACCACATGAAAATTGGAGCCGAAATGATATGAGAGAAATACAATTTTTAATTTTTGTTTTGGATTCATAAATCGGAGATCGAAACGTGTCATTTGATACCAACCTTGAGAATTTTTGTTAAAAATTAGGTGGTGAACCGTCTTGTAAAACGTTACATTTTTTCAAAACAACTGCAAAATTGTTTGAGACAACTGACAGTAATCAGTTGTAAGATTTTGACGTCTTTGACAACTACACCAACACAAGGTTTTAAACGGTAATGCCACAAAAAGTTGTTAGACTAGGCAACTCAACCGAAATTTTTTTTTACAGGTTGAGTTGTAATCTGTAATACCAAATTGCGAAATTTCAACCCAACCAGAGTTGAGTTGTAAACGGTAATAGGGGCAATAATTATAAAAAAAAATGTTTAAGTTAAACGGTTTTATTGAAAACAATACTTACATACATGAAGTAAAAATATTACTAAAAGCTAGAAAATAACTAGGTAGGTCCTAGGTACTAGTCATCACATTCCTCATCAATCTAGGGCGTTGATCAGACAATTAAATAAAAGCGTTGGGCGCGTGAAATTTCTAAAAATGTAAGGCGTAGAATAACCCGATTAAGGTTCAGTTGTATATGACTATCAATAGAAATTTGACGCGTCCAACGCTTTTATTTAATTGTCTGATCAACGCCCTAGATTGATGTGGAATGTGATGACTAGTACCTAGGACCTACCTAACTATTTACTAGCTTTTAGTATTATTATTACTTCATGTTAGTATTGGTTTCAATAAAACCGTTTAACTAAAAAATTTTTTTTTTAATTATTTTATTTTCAAGTTTTTAGTCTTTATTTAATTGCCCATTATTTCTCATTCATTTAGCTCATTTAGTGACTCATTATTACAAGGACTCTTTCCTGAAAATTTGTTAGAATCTAAGTACTCAATACATAATCCTTCCAAAGACTTTACTCGACTATGCGCTACGTATGCTTGTCCCTCCTCCAACTCCAAAATATTTTGATGTCACTTCTACCGGACTGTATGTAATATTTGTTCCAAATATGAGCCAAATCGGACATCATAGGTCGCTTCCTATTCTTGTATGTATTATATGTTCCAAATATGAGCCAAATCGGGCCACAAATATATTTTTGTGAATATCTCCATCCGTGCGCCACCTAGCGGTGATTTTTATCATAGGTCGCTTTCTATTCTTGTATGTATTATGTGTTCCAAATATGAGCCAACTCGGACCACAAATGCGATTTTTGTGAATATCTCCATCCTTGCGCCATCTAGCGGCGATTTTTTCTTATTATTGCATTGTCGTCGGGATCTGAACTATATTCCAAGTTTCAAGCTTGTAGCTTATCGGGAAGTTACTTAAATTTCAATTACAAAATTCGTTCAAAACAGCCGTGCAGGCGGCCGTGCGGCCTTGTAGAGTCAAGCTAAATAAAACCGTTTAAAAATACAGCAATTATAAAAAAAATAACTTGGCGCGATTTACCTTCGAAAAGATGTAGGCCGAGCTTCTCTTCCAATTTGCGTCGTGCTTCTTTTTAGTTTTTTGCACTAAAAGCTTTTCATGGCATAAACACACCCGGAGTGTTTGCCAAATCACTGCCGAGGAGCAACCACTTTTTTCTGATTGAAACATTATTTATTTTTCCAAATTTTCGATCTTGTTTTGCCCGGGACTTGAAACCAGAAATTGCGAGATTTCTAGAGTCCTTGAATGAAATGTATGAACGTAAGTTTCTATTTCGTACTCGGATTCAATCAGGTTCCATAATAACACTTGAAATCTATTTCATATATGTAACGCATCGTCAGCTGTATTTTTTTAACACATGGGACAAGTGACGTTTTTCGAGCTGATGGCCATGGCAGTACAACCATCAACTCAGCCGAAGTGCTACACAAATTAAGCTTCATTCGTATTGTAACGAATTTGCTTGCAATTTCCCTTATTTGCAATCTTCTACTAAGGTTCGAATCACTAAACTGTTGAATATATAACTCCAATATTGAATAATGGAAAAATGGCCTTTATTAAGGTACTTCACAATAACACTTATAGCTTGCTTAATTAAATCAAACTGATTGATAGCTTAAATGAAACTGATGCTCGCCTCTACTGTTGTCGCCTTTTTATACTGTCTGATTTCCTCGTTGCATATTTCCAGGCTTTTCTAATTCCAAAACTTACTAGTTATAAATTTCTCAGCTACAACTACAGATGTATAATTTTTATAGCTTCTCTCATACCCCATGCGCTTGTATGTGTGAGTGACACTTCCACAATTATAATTGCATACCTTTAGGAGCATCTCAGATAAGATATCTGCATGTGTTTGTGCATCTCTTCTCCGCTGCGTGTACGTACATAGGTGTAGACAAAATGATTAAATTATTGATGTGCATTCACGTCACTGCTTAGCATCGGCATAGAGATGGCAGTACCCCTTAGTGTTGCTAACATTCGTAACAGTATAATCAATTAGTCGGGTTCCAAAAGTGGTTCGATAAAATAATCGATTATCACTAATCGACTAGTAGTTTGCATTCGATACAGATGCGACTATTCAAACAATTTTTTTTTTAGTAATTTTTAATGAGTTCTATGATTCGTAAAGACGTAGAGTTATTGCAAGCCATCTGAAGCTCATATATTTTTCACTTTGCTTCTTTGGAATCCTCGAAACTAGAAAGGAAATTCAATAACCAGCTATGGTTCCAGAAACTGATTTTGAAACAAAAAATTAGATTTTTTTATGAAACCGTCAGTACTCGTTTAGTCGTTTTCATGCTATGTTGAAGTCGAATACCAGCTAGTGAGTTTTCAATCAATGCAAAAGTTGCTAATCGACTAGTGATTTGTCGACTAAGCGGTTGTAAACAAGAGCCATAGTATTTATATACTTATATAAGCTATTAATAAAGTACTATTTGTTAATTAAAGCGATAATTTCTTTATCAAATATTCTTTTTACGAATAGAATACGGATGCAGAAAAATTTATGTTACTCGTAGCTTCTAAAAATCAAGATACAAAAATTTTTAACCTAAATGATTGGAAATTTGAACCGTCTAATGTACAGTTTACCGAAGGTGCATTGGGTCAAGGCGTATCAAAAATGCGAATATATCAAGAAAATGAAAAAAGTTATTTAGGTAAGTTTTTGACACCAGGTTGGTTGGTAGTGAGAAAGAGGACAGTTTTAGAATAAAGCGGGCTCTGTCAAACAGGACCATACCTCGAGCAGTCCTTCAAACACCATCGCGGAGTGTTTTATGTCAAATAAACGCGTGCGAGCGCCATCTACATCTAGACTACAAATAACTGCCTGAACTTAAGAGCATACCTCGAATGAACTGATAAATTTATTTGCATTTCAGTTATCGCCAATGAAAAAATGACCGAAAATGATACCAATATTTTCTTACCGATCTTCAAACAAGATGAACATGCGAATGCTTTGCGTCAACAGATAATAGACTGGACTAAAGCACAAATTCAGCGTTTATCGCAAATCGATATAAGTAAACTCAAAAGTGATGTGGAGGTAAGATAGCATAATTTTTAGAAAGTAGGTAGAATAAATTAAAAACAAAAAACTACAATACAGCAAAAACTCACCACAAATCAACGACCTAATATTAATATGCAAGTGCAAGTTATTCCAAAATCGAATATACAAACGGTCAGAACTAATTCGGTAAGTTTAATTTTCATATATGTGACCCGGCCTATGAAAAGGTGGCTTATGACTCAAACAAGAAATTGCGAGAAACAGCTGTTAAAGATAAACAATGCATTTCTTCAGTTTCTTAGTACTTTTTCTTTTGCATTATAAACAGTCATGCCCAAAAGGCAACCAAAAAAGGCAAAAGAGCATAAATGAGATAAGTTCGTGTGTGTATATAAAGAGCGATGTTTTTTTCAATGCAAAGCACCAACCAGTTTCTGGCCGAAAAAAAATCGTGTGAGTGCTCAGATTTAAAAGCAATGCTGAACGAGTAGGACGTTAATAATGTCTGTCGAAGAAGAATTTAGCGAGGTATTTCTGTGAAAACGAAGAGAATGATGAGGATTCTTTCGATGATGTTGGTATCAATTAAGAGGACGAACTACAAGCATTGTTTCAAGCTGAAGGTCAAATGGAAGTGGATGAAAATATTTTTACAGTGGACTTGTGTATTACAGATAACGAAGAAAAGGAATTGGTAAATAAATTTATTTCGCAAGATTGCTGTAATAATAAATGCCAAAAAATTATACCGCGAAAGATGATTGAAACTGCAAGAAATAACTATCTAGAATTATCAAAACATGAACTTGATTTGGTTATACTGAGCCATATCGAATAAGCAATGATGTGCACGGGCAAACTTTGGGATGCTTACACAGAAATGATGAAATGGAGGAAACATGGAAGGCAAAAAGGCAAAGATGTTGAAAGGCATAAATCGATGTTCACTTTTTATCACTTACCTATTTGCCGTTCATCTTTCCTTTTTGTGCATGCGTGTGGAAGAAAACGTTTTGAAAATTTACTTCATTTCATACACATGGTGCCATAACCCAAGTACATGGGTTAGCAAATAAACCATCTACACATGCGAGAGCGCTTCAACCATCTGACATCCAAAAAGCTGTTAAATTTATTGAGTATACAGCCGATCTATTGGCTCTTTCACTGCCAGAACGTTTACTCAAATTCAAAGATTATCGCATCATGAAGCTGCCATCTAATGAGACAAAGGATTCAGTATATCGTAAATATATTTCTTCACTCGGCGCATATGGGCCAAATACATACCATATCTGACAGTTATGAAACCAACAGATGATCTCTGTGAGTACTGTCGTAGTAAGTACGCCATTGTTTACTTTTTTCAAAGTTGTATCTATTGTAATTAAAATTGTCGTTTTCTTCAACAGTGAACTCAATATCAATTACGCAAGCCAAAAACGTTCCTGAACCATGCCCGAAGTCGGTTAACTCTGCAGCGTCAGCGGTATATTTATGAGAATCTCAGAAGCTTGGTTTCAGACCCCACGAATGCGGATATTTTGGCTCCATTGCCATCGAAAAAAATGCTATCAAAAAAATCTGAGGATGCTTCACCAGCCACCAAAGTGGCATCGAAGGAACCAAAGGCTTCATCGTCAAAACTTAAACCGAAGAAGTCTGTAGCTTCATCTTCAAATCAAGATCCCGAAAAGAAAAAACTGAAGAAACCTGCGAATTCAACTGCAATAAAAAAATCAAGAAAACGTAAGGCCTCATCTCCAGAAGGAGATTCGAAAAAAGGTGCAACTTCAAAGGTTTCAACAAAGATAGCGACGAAGAAAACTACTTAATACAGCTAAATAAATGTTTTTTGTGCTTTTTTTTTGGTAAAATCGTTTTTGCAGCGTTCAATCCTGTTTTTAAATTTTTCAATTTCATTTATTAACTTGATTCTGGATTTTCAATAAAATTCTGCTTTTCTTTCATTTGTGCTCTTCTTTCTCTACATTTTTAGTACACTTCTAAGCAAGTTAGGACTTTCTAGTTTTGGCCACGTGAAACAGCGTGTCAAAAACTATCGAAACCAGAAAAAAGTGGAAAATTTTTTTTAGTCATAAGCCACCTTTTCATAGGCCGGGTCACATATCATAATTGAAAAATCATATCAATTTTATTTTTTAACTCCTCGAAGTTCGTTTCTCCCAAACATCACTTCACTACTGAGTACTGGCAGGCTTTACATTATGCCACCCAAGCTGTCAACGCTTTAGATGTTGAAATCAAATTAGCTGCTACACAACGGCTCAAACGCGCCACAAACATCACCAGCACAACTGATCCTATTGAGAAATTCGCCAATATCAAAGTAGATGCACTTGTTATCAAAGATAAGTTAAGTGCGCAACGTGTGAATGGTATTGAGGCAAAGGAGCCTGCTTTCGAGCGCATCAAAGCGAAAAAGGTACGTGTGACGTCAACTGCAAAGCTACATGCGCCTACTTTAGCCGTCAAACATCTACAAATCAATGGTCATTTGAACAATCAAAAATGGAATGATTTACAAAATGATACGCTTAAGCGTTATGGGATGCAATTTATGCAGCAAACAGCGCATATAGACAATCTAGTTGCAGAATCAGTTCTGGTTATTAATAATGAAATTGATGGTAATAATCTGAATAGACTAATACCAATTGGTTCTGATGGTGACAATAACGCTGAGGGCAGCAGGACTTATGTGGTGAATCAATCCATACGCTTTGAAGTACCTGTAAAAACTAAAAACCTATTAATACATGAGCATTTAAATCAAATACATGTGCATAAGAATAAGTTGGATGTGCTTTTGAAGCATACAAATATGACACAAGTTGTGGTGGGTTCAAAGAGATTGGAGAATGTGCGCATATTGCAGCCGATTACAATGGCGGTAAGTGAAGGGGTGAGTATAAAGTAGACACTGTTTTATTTGTATTTTTAAAGTTCCGGTTAGAAGCATGGTCTCGCAATTCATTCACACTCAAATAATTCACTACTTTCCCTCGTGATTGTTGTTGTAGAGACGAAGACACTCCCCGAAGGTTTTGGGGAGTGTTATGTTGTTGTTGTTGTTGTTGTTGGGCCTTGGGTAGTGTTATCGATGTTGATGTTCCTTTGCCGGATGCAGATCCGGTACGTTCCGGTAACAAGCACCGTTAATGTCCTAGCCCGACAATCTCGGGAACTATTTGGTATGACCATATGAAACCCTCTAGGCTAGCGCGCCCTCCCACCCCCTAGATCCATAAAGAACTTGGGGTAGCCAGAGCCTCGGCTGTTAAAGAAACAAGATTCGCCACGGGTAGGTGAGGTTGACAATTGAGTTGGAGAAGCTATAATTTGCACTATGCAATCCCTTGAATTATTTAGGTAGTTTATTAGGCTCTCAGGACAGTCATAATTGCCGCTGGTATATTCCAAGTCCCCTAACCCGCTGGTTCCCCTCGTGGTTAAGTCCCTTTGGGGACCCTTTTTGCTGTAAGTTGTGTACACAATTCATTGATTTCGAATATAAGTAGCGAAAGAGAGATGTTGAGTAACGCTTCAACCAACTTCTTCTGCCATTCATTCTAATTTTTAAATTTAGTTAAAAGCAAATACATAGTTGGGGGTCAAACAAGAAATCGAAGACTGACTTGAATATCACCCTATTTGAGCTGCGGCTAAATTTTTTATGAACACCCTATCTGACCTCCCAATGTATTTAATTTATGCCAAGATAGGGCTTTTTTGAAAGCGATTCTGAAGAATAGCGATCTCCAAACAAAATGTAATATAGGCCGTTTTCAAAAGTTTGCTCAAATAGTGACTTTTTAAAACTGCGGTCGAGATAGGGTGATATTTCACGCAGCATTCGCAGCGGCTACGCTAGCTAGGCCATGTTATGGAAGCAGAGAAAGAAGGCGGCCCCCACTCTGCTGGAAGGACCAGGTGGAAAACGATTTAAACTCCCTTGGTGTGTCCAATTGGCGCCAGTTGGCAAAGCGCAGAAACACCTGGTGCGCCTTTTTGGACGGCAGTAATTAATTGAAATTTATATTCTCGAAATTTGGTGGATAATGTTAGGTTAGGTCAGGTTGCGAGGGCTGAGCTGAAACACTATGGTAAGAGCTCACTACTTAGGCCGCCAATGGGCCCATTGTAATACCCTATACGGTGTCAAAGAGGACCCCTACCCTGCCTAAAGCGGGTCGAACCACTTCGTGGAATTTATATATTTTGCTAGAGCCTTGACTTCATAACTAGAGACCTCAGCAAGGTCATGTAGAAAAGGTTTACCAAGGATGGCCAACCTGCGCCTACTAAGCGGTGGACACTGACAGAGAAGGTGCTGGACACTCTCCTCCTCTTCTGTACATCTGCAGCTGCGACAATAGTCAAAGGTCATTACCCCCATTCTAGCACCATGGCTGCCTATTAAACAATGCCCTGTTAGAACCCTTATCAGGGACGATAGAACTGATTTGTTTAAAATCAGAAGCGCTCTTGTTCGCCCCTTGTCATATGAGGGCCAGGTTAGCCTGGATGTCTCACACGATGATATGGCTGACCATCGTCCATTTGCATTTCTTATAGTGCTTGTGTTCACACGAAGCCTGAAAGTGACCATGGGTATACCTACCGAATCATTTCCCGGAAGGATATGGTGGGTGGTGCCTCTTCTGGCCAGCCCCTGTGCCCAGGTACCCATATAAGGCTGATACTGAAGTGCTGAGCCATCTCGTTAAGAAATCTGCGGTATTAAATGACCGACTTTGCGTTGTCGACGAATGAATCCAGGGCCTTTAATGCGACCTGGCTGTCTGAGAAAATAAACACCCGTTTACCATCCTTAGGCATACACTCGAGATGATTCACAGCCCTGTGAATTGCCAGCATTTCCGCTTGGTAAACAATAGTGATCTGGTAGGCGAAAAGAGACATCTAGACCCAGATCCCGTGAAGAGGCCTGATCCCATGTTCCCGTCAAGCTTAGAACCATCCGTGAATATGTTGATGGCTCCCGGTACCGTATGTTGTCTGGTATTCCAGTCTTGTCGCGATGGTATAAGTATATATACTATACTTTTTAACGAAGACGTTCTTTTGCGTGCAGTAGTCAGTGCGCACCGGTATTGGGGCTGGGCGTTCGTGCTCAGGATTGTTGCGTGTCCACTAGATCCATTTGACCAGAGATCTGTCTCCCTTATGCGTAGAGCGGCGATGACCGCTATTTCCTTCACCACCAGGTCAAGAGATGGAAGGTATAGCATTGTGTTGAATGCTTCAGACGGAGTGGAGCCGAGAGCCCCGGTAATGCAGAGCTCCGAACTCCGTTGCACCTTTTGAAGCATTTTAAGATAGGTACTTTTAGCTAGTGCAGGGTGGATAATGTTTTATAAACAAATGAAAAATTTATAAAATCAATTGAACTTTAATAATTGCTATTCCTTCACTTTAAGGGTCAAACGCTTGGCGCACGCTTACAATCCATGTCGCCACATCAAATCATACACGACGACCTCATACTCAACGGCGATTTTACAATAAACGGTGATGCAGTTATTTTTCAAGCATTACACGTTGAAGATTTAATTGATTTAAATTCTAAAATAAGTGCCAAACAAACGCTGCTAAATGGTATTGATATTACTAAAACGTTAGAGGATGTCAATATTAGATTTGAAAATCCTTTGATTGCAAATAATACGGAAATAACATTTATCAATGGAATTGATATGCAGCAGCTCATAAAAACGAATTTCAAACACTTACAAGTGATTGAAGGCGAGAAATATTTCAAGGAAACACTTGAGGTGCAATCCGGTTTTAGTGAAGTCAAATCTTTAAATGGCATTGATATTGAAAATTTGTCCGAAAGTTTACTATTCAAAAGTTTAAATCAAAGCATCAAAGTACCTATGCATTTTAGTGAAATACAAGCACACACGTAAGTATAATGATACAAATATATGGGCAAATCCCAAAAACTTTTACTTTTTTGAATACTCGGGTTTTACACACGGGCAAAAAACTTAAGCCCAGAAAAAAGTACAAGGACATTAAGTTTGACCTTTTGACTATCCGATCTGATGATTTTAAAAATCAAGAAAGTTGATAGTAAGTTTTTTCAGAACTTCGAAACGTAAAAAACGTCGATTTTTACACTTTTTCAAGCGATACACTTGAATTTTTTTATACCTTTCATGAACATGAAATGGTATATTAACTTTGGTCCGATGTTTGTAACGTTGAGAAATATAGAAGATAGATTCACCATTAAGTATACCGAATTGATCACGGCGACGAACTGAGTTGATATAGCCATGTCCGTCTGTCCGTCCGTCTGTCTATTTGAACGCAAACTAGTCCCTCAAATTTTGAGATATCTCAATGAAATTTGCACAATGATGTATTTTTGTATTATATTAGACATTTTTCGGATCTGGTAGGATCGGACCACTATAACATATATCTCCCATACAACCGATCGTTCAGATAAGACGATTTTGGTCATTCCTGCCGCAATTTAGAAAGTATAAACGTGAAACTCGGTGGTATATATTTTAATACATCATAGAAGATTTTCTGAAAAATCACTTTGATCGGAGCTATATCTAGTATATATCCCATACAACCGATCGTTCAGATAAAAAGATTTTTTGGCAATTTCTCCCTTAATTTCCAATACAAAAACGTTAAAATTGGTGATATATATTCTAATATATCATAGATTTCCTGTAAAAATCATTTCGATCGGAGCTATTTATAATATACATCACATACAACCGATCGTTCAGATAGAAAGATTTTTGGCCATTTCTCCCTTAGTTTCCAATATAAAAACGTGAAACTTGGTGATATATATTCTAATATATCATAGCAGATTCACTGTAAAAATCAGTTCGATTGGCGCTATATATAATATATATCCCATACAACCGATCGTTCAGATAAGGGGGTTTTTTGTCATTTTTATTTCATATTTATCTTAAAAATGGTTTAGGTATGTACATCTGTTCACTATATAATTCTTATCTTATACATCCTATTATTTGGAGATTACGAACGGATAAGATTATTGTTCAGCACCATTCATGAAAAGTATGAAGTCTTCGGCACAGCCGAAGACAGTCCCGTCCTTACTTGTTTTTTTTTTTTTTTTTGAATTTTTTCGATAAAATTTTGAGGCATCGCTGAAACGCTATGAAATTTAAAATGAGTGTTGTTTTTGAGACGGAGATTCTAAAAGTATGAGCAAAATTGATGTGCCCCCTCCAATACTGAAAACTAGCGTCAATCAAAGTAGCGATACTTTTTTTTTTTGTCATTTTCAATATTGACAGTTTTTTGCTTATAGCTTTTTGAGGCAACTATTGAAATTTGGATTATGCACGATCATAGCCTATCAGGGACTCAAAATACCTAGGGCTTCAAATTCGATGTGCCCGATGTGTGTAGGTTAGGTTAGGTTGGTTAAACTCTAGTCAAATTTAAACTGCAGTTAAGCTACTGAGCAGTTTTTCAGTCACAGTTTAAGGCCGCCTTTGGGGTATGCTGTTTGTGCGGCAACATTGTTTTTTTTATTATATAGATAATTTGTAGATATGGCAACAGCTGGATTTTGTTTACCCAACAAAAATGGAAAAAAATTCTCCGGCGAAATATACAGTTATGTGAAAAATAATAGGGACAGAGCTGCAACAAAACTTCATTTCAGTAGATTCCAAGTATGCCGAGCAAACTCTATCCAACTAACTGCGTATTATTTTTACTCAGTCTTAACAAAAACAAATACCGTTTGAAAAAACTAAATTATTTTCACACATTTAAAAAAAATCATTCCGTCTTCAACAAAGTCAGTGAACGGTTGTGCGATTTAATAAGGACAGCGTGTCATTTCATAGCCTCGTCGTAAAAATCTTTACTTAAACGTGTATTTTTTAATAGATAAGGTAAAAATAATGTTTACAGACTGGTATTAATGTCTATTACAATTTGGAATTTTTCGTAATTAGTAGAAAATGGGAAAGGGCAAGCATTGCGATCCGAAAACGCGAGAACATATTAAAAACATGGTGAAACAGGGAAATTCGTACAGAAAAATGGCAAAATTACTTAATATTTCAAAAACAATGGTAGAAAATGCAGTTAAGTGGATTCACCGGGTCGAAATGCGTGGCAGAAAGCAAAAAATCACACCAATTATAAAAAAGAAAATAATGCGCTGTATAAAGAATAATCCTTTTATATCATCCAAACAAATTAAAAGTGAGTTAAATATTGATGCCGAATCGTCAACTATTCGAAAAATGCTTATTAAAGAAAATATGAAGTCCAGGAGCCCTAGAAAAGTGCCTATGTTGTCCAAAAAGAACGTGCTACAAAGACTAAAGTTTGCGGAAGAACATGTGTTTTGGTCTGATGAAAAGTGGCGTAATATTCTTTGGTCAGACGAAACAAAGATAAATTTGTTTAACTCAGACCGAGGTATTCATCATGTTAGAAGACCCCCAAACGCAGCTTACAATCCCAAATATACAATAAAGACCGTAAAACATGGTGGCGGAAATATTATGGTTTGGGGAGCATTTTCTTACAATGGTGTGGGACCACTCCACCGCATACAGGGCACTATGAAAGCAACTGATTATGTTGCAATTCTTCAAGCATGCATGCTACCGTACGCTGAAGATAATATGCCACTTAGGTGGGTATATCAGCAGGACAATGATCCAAAACACACCGCAAAGTGTACAAAAGAGTGGTTCAGAATAAACAATGTCAGTGTAATGGAGTGGCCACCACAGTCCCCAGATCTAAACCCAATCGAAAATTTGTGGAATATCGTAAAAACATCAATAAGAGGAAAGTGTCCAAGTAACAATGATGAGCTTTGGGAACTTATTAAGGACTCATGGAATGCAATTCCAGTTTCGGACTGCCAAAAATTAGTTGATTCCATGCCAAAGCGATGCCGGTCAGTTATAAACAACCGTGGATTTTCAACAAAGTATTGAACTAAGCAGAAACTAATTTTGAAATAACTGAATACAAATTTGTTTATTTTTTTTTGTCTCATATTGTTATTTTTTATCTCGAACAAGAAGTGTCCTTATTTTTTTTCACATGTCAAAATCGAAAGTTGCAATAAAAATGAAAATAAGAAATAACGGGTTGCCAAATCTGGACAAAACTATTCAAAAACCTGTTTTCCAATTTATTCGCAATAAATTAGTACAGTTAACACCGCTTGAATTTTTCACGTTTTTGAATCTGCATCAGATTCAGAACCAGCATGCTGCTGTCCTTATTATATTTCACATAACTGTATATCTAGTTCCGGAAGTGATATCCAACATTATTATTATTATTATTAAACCAGATAGTTCTCGAGTTGGTATCCAATTTCATTCTCCAGTATAATTAGAAGTTTCCGAGTTGATCTACAACGTCAATAATATTTTCCAATTATTATCCTAATTTCGAGAGATTTTGAGACATGTACAGTTCTCAAATGAATATTCAACCCATTTCTCCAGTTGAAAGCTTACATTATATATCGAGTTCAGGTGGAGTTGAAAAAAATCTCCAAGGAGGTACCACCAAAACTAACAGCTGTTTATTGTGAGAAATAAACACCTGGTTGATAGCAGTAATGAAGCGTAATTAATCAAAAATAAATTATATAGGCGGCCGCCGTGGTTTGATTGTAGCGAGCTCCGCCTACCCCACCGAAGATCCTACATCAACATCACTGTATCTTACATTTGGGTCCAGTTAGAGAACCACAAGTTGTTAATTAAAATTTTTTGAACTTAAGTAATATCATATTTTGCTATATAAAAAGTTCCCTCTTTTGCTGAGTACGCTATGATTCTCGAGTTGAGCCACAACTCTTGAGATTTTAGAAGTATTCCTAGTTATCAACATAAGATCAAATGGTAGTCAAGCCCGGTATATTCGACGCCATTTCGTACGAACGCAAATAACTGATAGGTTAACTAGAGTTTAAACCTGGCAGATCGGCCGCTAAGCTTAGCTTAAACTTCAGTTAAAGTAGACTGAAAAACTGCAGAATAAGTTTAAGCGTAGTTTAACTGACAAACTGAGTTGAACTTGTACTGAAAAACCGGGCCTAACAGTTGCATATATCTCCATTAGGCCGGGTCGATTTGTGGGAGGCAAAAAAATCGCCCATTGCTCTGTGAAAATCATATTCTAGAGATCCGAAGGAACCATACCTCTAAAACGAATTCTGGTGTCCCCCAATTTGGGTCGAACTTTTGGGTAGGGACAAATTTTGAAAAATCCCACTTTGACCCATCAATCGAGTCCAAATGTATGACCGACCCCCACTAACTTTGGAGGCCCGACCCACCGATGCCAGTGGCACACCTCCTGGAACCCCCCTGGGGGTTCACCATACAAAGATTTCAAAAAATCGCCGGTTTTGCACTTTACATGAAAAAATCAGCACAAACATATCCATACCAACTGAAAAGAGGTACACCACTGCGTATACGTAACATTTTATTAATACGTATAAACAAATAAAAAAAATTGCAATAAAATAATTTGAAATGTTTTTATGGTGAACCCCCATGGGGGGTTCCAGGAGGTGTGCCACTGGCATCGGTGTGTCGGGCCTCTAAATGGGTCAAAGTGGGATTTTTCAAAATTTGCCCCTACCCAAAAGTTCACCCAAATTGGGGGACACCAGAATTCGTTTTAGAGGTATGGTTCCTTCGGAAAAGTTTCTTATTTTGATCCCTAGAATACGATTTTCATAGAGCAATGAGCGATTTTTAAATCGACCCGCCCTAATCTCCATATTTTGTTAAATTTTCTATATAATCGGTACAGGAGTGTTGAAATAAATGTATATTTAACATTGCGACCTCAATTTATATATATTTTGCTCGATCTTTTGACTATATCTTTTTGAGGCATTATGTAAGACGAGTAACGGCGATGCGCTATAGCTCCAATTTACCCCTCAATGTTCCTAACAAAAAGATATTTGCGTGCTACCATTTTTCAAAAAAAAATTTTTTTCTCCAAAAAAACCTAAATTTGGCGGATTTCCCCATATGTATATATAAAAATTAGACATACGTTATTTAGGAGCTATCTTATATGCAGCATTCAAGCGCCAAACATAACAATGAATGATAAACCACTTGAAGCATATGTTAAACGCACCGGAAAACAACATTTGCCCATTACACTTATAGTGAGCGAATTGAATGCACAAACATTGAAAATCGAAAAGTTAAATACAACAGGAGAATATATTTTCGATAAAGCAATGATTGCCAAAGACGAGCAGCAGCCACATTTATTATCGAACGCAACTGCTAAAGCCAATGAGTTCCTGACATCAAAAGGCTATTTTCCAAATACCATATTCGTGGGCAATTTACGCTTGAACGATGTTGGCAAAATTAATGGACGTAATATGAGTGTTTTCGAAAAACAGCTACAACAATTGAATGCTGATATAAATTTTGAAGGAAATTATAAATTCAATTATAATATGAATATAAGCCATTTAACATATCGTGGCACATTAAATGATATACCTGCAAAGCAATTTGGACGAAGTTGGTTGCAAAAAAATGGCACGCAAGTATTTACTGCATCGCAAAGTTTATCGAAAGTGGATTGTTTGCAGGGAGTTCAACTTGATGGCACGCTTAATGGGCACGCAATAGATGCTTTTTATGAAAAAACGTATTGGATAAATCGAAATGAGTTTATTGATGCAATTGAGTTTAGTAAGTATTTGATGTATTGTTAATATGGATATCTATCTATGTATGTATATTGGATGGGATGTATATTGAATGTGTAAATTTTTTTTTTTTTTTTTGAGATTTGATATAATGGCTGGAACGTTTGATTCCACTGCCAGGTAATTCTTCAAACTTGACAAATCATTCAAAAATATTATTGTAGAATTAGTTCTTGACAAAAATTCCAATCCTGATATGTTTCGAATAATCTTGCAAAATTAAAAATGTTCTTGTGTTCTTATATTAATTATAGAAATAGTTCTTGACAAAAATTCCAAGCTTGATATTCTTCTTGTAAATCTTCTTCCTTGTATTTATATCCAGTGCAAGTTGGCCATTTAATTTTTTAAATAATATGTATATATATATATGATATTTAACTATTTAAACAAAAAAAATAATAATCGGAAAAATGAAAAGAAACAGGTGGATATGACAAAGGAAAAAATAAAGTTTTATAATTTCCTCAACAAGTTAAAAGGAATAATACTATCATTTATTAAAAATCAATTTTTGCTTCATTAAAGAACGTGTAAATTTTATGTCGCCATAATTTTAAGATTTGTATAGCACATAAAATCGGTTCATAGGTATGTATTTATGTATAACATTGATTTTTCAAGAAGCTTTAGAAGAGAACATCCATCTCTAAGAACCGAAAAAAGTGAATTAGAGCTTCGATGGAAAACGGATTTGGCAGCAAGCGTGTCATTGAGTGCATTAGCAATTGTTGTTTGGTTTTCTACCAGATCCTTAGCTTTAGTTCTTTTTGGTAGTGCGCATCCTCGAACTCGTGTTATTAATATATTGGCTGGCTTGTGTCAGGCATTCGTATGCCCTTTGACGTTTCTTCTGTGAAGACATTGAATCCAAATGTGACCCTTGATTAGAGGCTCTTGATAACCTAATTAGTTTTTATTTATCACTAATAGACTAGTTTGCTTTCGCGTAGTGACAGAATCGATTATTCGAATGTTGTTGCTGTTGTTGTAGTAGTGCTTCGCCCCATCCAATAGGTGCCTGGTCACAAATTGTCATCAATATCCTCTAACGAGAGTCCAAGGAAACTTGTGTTTCAACAGGGGTGGACCATAATGAGAGGGGTGTTAGAGGCGTTGGTTCCACATTATAATTAAAGAGATGGTTGGTGTCATGTGGGGACACATTGCAAGCCGGGCATACCTTTTGTATGTCGGGGTTGATTCTGGATAGGTTACCTGTTACAGTATCCAGATAGACGTTGAGCTAGAGTGACTCGTGTTTCCCTGGGGAGTGTGCGTTCATCTTCCGCAAGTTTTGGGTACTATTCGAATAGTTTTCTTTTGTATATTTCAATAAGTTCTTGGATTCGTAAAGACGTTGTGGAGCTATTGTAAGCCATCTGTAGCTCACATATTTTCCACTTTTTTTGTTCGGCATCCTCAGGAACTAGAAGAGAAATTCCACACCCAGCTACGTTTTCGAAAACTCGTTTGCAGCAATCAATTTAACTTTTTAAATATTTAAGACGAGTAATTTATACCTCTCAGTATTCCTTTCAATCAACGCAGTATAAGCTACTAGACTCGTCGATAACCGAACATTTGTAAACAAGAGCCCTAGCCTGGAAGCCCGAAATTATGAATTATATAATATTGCTATAATAAAATCACACCCAATGCCATTTAACAGATATACCACAGATAACTGTGGGAGGAACGCACCAAATTAAATGGGGTTAGACTGAAAGTAGCTTCGATATCTTAAAGGTGTTTAAAGAGACTGGTCAATATTAGAAAGAATATAATATAATTGTTTTTAGAGGATAGCACTGTGACCCTGGCGGGTTAGCGGTGCTACAATATACCTGCGGTAGGTATGCCTGTCGTAAGAGGCGACTAAAATACCAAAGTGATTCAAGGGGATGTGTAGCGCAATCCTTTCAATTCCCTCCCAACAAGATCTTTGATTTCCAACGAGTTAAGGTCTAGCGTTAAGTCTAGTCAGTGTGTCAAGATATTCAATATTATTTTAACTTATGACTATGCTGTATTCAGACTTCTTCTTAGAAAATCTGATTAGATTATTCAAATTTCTCTACGAACGGCCAAAACCATCGCTGCCTACAAATCGCGCCATCTGTTGTCGTTGTTGTTGTAGCGATAAGGTTACTCCACGAAGGTCCTGGCGAGCGTTATAGATGTGATGGCCCTTTGACGGATACAGATCTTGTACCCTCCGGTAACTCAGCACCATTAAGGTACTAGCCCGACCATATCGGGAACGATTTATATGGCCACATTAAACTTTCAGGCCATCCTCCCTCCCCACCCCAAGTTCCATGAGGTGATTGGGGTCACCAGAGCCTCGTCTGTTAGTGAAACGGGATTCGCCGCTCGAAGGTGCGGTTGACAATTGGGTTGGAGAAGCTATAAATTGCGCTACACGACCACTTCAATCCCCGCCCCATCTGTTAGTATGCCATTATGTTATGGTAGCTCAAAAAACCCCATGCAAATTTTATGGACTTTTGTCTCCGTTGACAGTCAATGTGGTATGTTGCGGTACTAACACTTTAAATCTACAAAGGCAAGAAGAGTGTACACTTTAACACCTCGGAGTGTACTGTATGAGTATTTTCAACTTTGTTGTTGGTCTAACCGCAAAAGCACTCTTAAAAGGTTCAGGATGTAGTCAGCACTTTGTGAAATATGTATAACGGGTCGGTTACCAACACCTTCTGGCACTAGCCTGTCTTCCTCGGGACCGATACTTTTGACTTCTTGACCCTTCGTGTCTGCGTATTTTAGGGACCATTTATGACAGACATGCCTACCGCTGGAATATTGTAAGAACCTTAACGCTCTGGAGGTACTGTCTACACTGGAAGAGGGTACTTCAACACTGAAAGTATTCTTTGATGATTTTCTCGCTGATTCTATCCCTAGGCTTTTGTACATATTGCACTATGCGGTTAATAATATCGTTACTGGAAGACGATATGTAAATTGTTTATGTAAAACTGTATTAATTCTACATATTTATCTCTTGTTCTTAGAAAATCCCATCCAAATGCAGGCCCCATTTAGCACAATTACTCTAAATGGTATACACGTGCCGCTGGACATTATAAACGCCAACTCGTCTATACCACAGATACTATATGCTGGCGCCACAATCAAGGATCAGCTAAATATTATAGACACCGAAGGTATTTACAATGTATCTACCTTGAACGGAGTTAACCTGTTAGAGTTGCAACAATTTCTTAAAGCCGACAACGGTGATACATTGCATGTTGAGCAAGTAAATTTTATACGCTCGCCATTCTATCAAACTTTCAATCGCCATATATTGTCAACATTATTGGATAGCGTTTGGCTTGCTAATGAAAATGTGCGTTTAAGCCAGCACGTCGAATTAGCGAATACTACATTTGAGGGCCTTTTGGAATTTGAGGTACATGAATAAAAAGGAAAAGGCAATCACTGTGAACAAGTGAAACTCATTCCAAATTTTTACAGGGTCATGTAAACAATTTAAATATGCATTACTTGAAAGATAACTATCTGAGCTTGTCACGTCCACAAGAGATCAACACAGAATTGATTTTGGCCGACGAAGCTAAGTTTGAAGGTGATTTAACTGCTACCGACGTACATCTTTCGGGGTTATTAATGGATAATAACAGGTAATGTATGTAATAACTAGTATTTTAACTTGTTTAATCAATTACTTTATACATTTTTTACCCATATATGACATGAGTCACTTTAGACATTTTATAATGTGCACCTGTTTTTGCTCTAAATACAATTTTAGAAACGTAATTTAAATGAAGTGCGAAATTTTCATTTGTATACATACGTTTGTTATTTGTGTAGCATATTAATTCCAACAAAATTGGCAAACTTTCTTTGTAATATTTCCTTTTCCTATCAACAAACACTTTAATGCAAAACAATTGGCGTTTTCTTCTTGTCCATACACCGTACGCCAAGAGCAATAAAGAGAAAATCAATTCACTGTGCAGTTTGATAGACTGTGTAGTAAAGTAACATGGAAATGTTGAAGAATGCAGGGCAGCGAAAACAGATGATTCAGAAATCGATGAGTGGACAGCAACGTACAAATACAGTAATTACATAAATATTTATTTCTCAATCACATATTGTAATTAAACGTAAATTACCTTGTTAATTATTTATATATTTTGCACATGAGATTTTGCAAGTTTTCTGCACAAAAATTTAAATCGAAGGCCACGCGTTTTACTTCACTATTTACTTCAACAAAACATCAAATATGTCAAAATGTACATAGTGCTGCCAGAGCGACAATAGCTGTGGTTTTTTTCTCATCTATATACGTTTACGCTTAAACTTTATACGGACTGCTAAGCGACAAACTTTTAATACAGCTCTGAAATTGCTACGCTTAAAATTAGTACTACTAAATTTCAATACACATTATACTCAGATGTAACTGAAATATGTGTCTATCTTTCACCCTCTGCACTAATTCTATGGATTCTGTGCGCGTCCACTATTTATCACAACTGATTCAGCTATATGTTATACACAGAAATACAACAGAGGGTTGTGTCTCCGCTTTTCGGTACACCGTTACTGTAGCTAGTTGTTTAACCACAGCCTCTAGATGGGTCTCCTAAGATCTAAGTGAGGATAGGCGTTTTTTTCACGCGCAAACGAAACGTATACGCGTGTAAAAAAAAACACGGCTAATATATTGCAAATTGCATTCACAGCAATGCATTCAGCGGCAACTAAACTCTTTACAACATCTTGTGTCGTATAGTAATAAACTTTTAACTTAAACATTTTTTTTATTATTTTTTTTTTCAAGTGTTTAGTCTTTATTTAATTGCCTATTATTTCTCATTCTCTTTAGTTCATTTAGTGACTCATTATTACACGGACTCTTTCCTGACAATTTGTTACAATCTAATTCCTCAATACATAATCCTTACAAAGACTTTACTCGACTCTGCGCCACGTATGCTTTTCCCTCCTCGAACTCCAATATATTTTGATGTCACTTCTACCGGACTGTATTGTAACGAATTTAGTGCAATTCCGCTTATTTGCAACCTTCTGCTAACGTTCGAATCACTAAACTGTTGAATAAATAACTCCCATATTCAATAATGCAAAATGGTCTTTATTAGACTACTTTCACAATAACACTTCTACTTCTCAACAGATAGCGTGCTTAAATCAAACTGATTGACATGTCTCAGCTGGCGCTGCTTTTATATTCTTCGGTTTCCTCGTTTGCATATTTCTAGGCGTTTCTAGAATTTACTATTTGTTTACCAGCTATAAACTCACCAGCTATAACTACAGATGCACTATTATAGCTTCTCGCATAGCCATATGCGCGTGTATATGTGAGTGATACTTCCATCGATGATTGCCTACTGTTAGGAATATCTCAGATATATGCATGTGTTTGTGCGTTTCTCTCCGCTGCTTGTATGGACATAATGATTGATTTGTTTATGTGCATACAAGTGACTGCTCAGTATCGGCTTAGAGATGATAGTATCCCTTAGTGTTACTAATATTCGTCACAGTATGTAATATTTGTTCCAAATTTGAGCCGAATCGGACATCATAGGTCGCTTTCTATCCATGTATGTATTATGTGTTCCAAAAATACCATTTTTTTGAATATATCAATCATTGCGCCACCTGACGACGATTTTTTCACAACCCTTTTCTATGAGCCAAATCGGACCACAAATATGATATTTTTAATATCTCGATCCTTGCGCCACCTAGCGGCGATTTTTTTCATAGGTCGCTTTCTATTCATGTATGTATAATGTGTTCCAAATATGAAAAAAATCGGACCACAAATACGATTTTTTTAAATGTTTTGATCCATGCGCCACCTATCGGAGTTTGTTTTTCATCTTATTATTGCTTGTCATTCTGATTCTGAACTATATTCCAAGTTTCAAGCTTGAGCTTATCGGGAAGATACTTAAAATGTTTATGTTTATTTGGTTGTGGTGTTGCCGTCAACTCAAATTGATCCCTGCAAATTCAACTTAACTGAAATAAATTCCACAAAAGATTAATTCTAGCAATTCTATCTATCTCCCAAATACACAGTAATTCCTCAGCAAATTTAAATGAATTCGTTGCGAATACATTGAAAACAGACGGTCCCCATGAAATACGCGCCCGCTGGAGTATAAAACGCACACATATACAGGGTGATCTGGAAAATGTACAAATAAACAATTTAAATTTAATAAACGATGTGTTACGTTTGGATGTCCCTTATACACCAATTCTTGCGCCGAAGACCCTAAAAACGGTTACCATTCAAAAGCTTTACTCCACACCTAGTACCACCATAAATGACGTGCCTATGGTAGATTGGCTGCATAACACCGTATATATAACGGGTAATCATACTGTAAAAGGTAACATCTTTCTTGATACCGTTAATATATATAATGATTTAACGGTTTTGGGCGCTGTTAACAACATTTCAAATTTTGGCGAAAAAACGTTATTATTGCGTAATATTCCACAAAATTTACATGGAGATGTTTATATTAATAATCTATCCCTCAAGGATCGGCGCATTTTAGTTAATAATATTGAGAATTTAGTTGCTAAATACATCAATAAAGAATTAGTCAATAAATTCTATGAAAAACAAGCAAAAATGTCACCTACGGTAGCGGTAGAAGGAAATTTGGTGTTCATGCAGCCATTGGTGGTGCAAAACTATCGCAATCAAGGGGTTAGTGAGTGGAAATCGAAGCGAAACTGTGGGTCTGATGAAGTTATTGTGGGCAGAAGTGGTGAAGTGACGCAGTATAACTTGCAGAGTGTGCTTGAAATGGTGCAGCAGTTGAAAATTTCGCTCAGAGGTTTGTTTCACTTTAATACCCAGTTTTTCAGCGCTAAATTAAATTTTAGAGTCTAACATCGCCACTTTGTTCGATAACATAAACTTTTGTAGCTGCTTTCAGCTTGAGCGGCCGAAGTGGCAGGGTTAACTGGCGTTTAAACTGGCAATGAAAAACCAGACCTTAGAGAGAGATTGTTTAATCCATCTTTTATATGTATATAACTTTAATGTTTTTAGAACCCTATTATAAATTAAGTGGATTCTTAGTTCGCCAAAAACTATCAATTAATGCAACAAAAGTGGTGCACTTCCAAATAAACGGTAAAAATAACCAAACCAAGGACTTCATTGGCACAGTTAATGCAGGAGACAACAATACAAGTGTGCAATATTATCAATGGTTAATGGATTCAAAACAATTTCAACCCGCTGATGGTAAGTCCGTACATACTTTTTTCGGGTCATCACTAAGCTTCATAAATGGTTGAAAATTACTTTATTTTTCGGAGGCGTCGATAAAGTCCTGGAACAAATACGTACCTGGGTCGTTCTATTGTGCAGCGCATTTAACAGCAAAAACACATTCGTCTGTCTGTTCAGTTAGAAATGGTTGTTAGACCTGACAGCCATACAACCATAAAAACTGCCATGAGAAACAATCTTATATCAAAACAAGTAATGAATGCTAAGTTCGGGCGTAACCGAACATTACATACTCAGCTGAGAGCTTTGGAGACAAAATACGGGAAAATATGCCTAGGGTAACCCTGGAATGTGTTTTTATGACATGGGTATCAAATGAAAGGTGTTAATGAGTATTTTAAAAGGGGTGGGCCTTACTTCTATAGGTGGACGCCTTTTCGAGATATCGCCATAAAGGTGGACCAGGGGTGGCTCTATAATGTGTTTGTACGATATGGGTATCAAATTAAAGGTATTAATGAGGGGTTTAAAAGGGACTGGCCCTAAGTTGTATATTCGAGATATCGACCAAACTTTTGACCAGGGTGACCCAGAACATCACCTGTTGGGTACCGCTAATTTATTTATATATGTAATACCACGAACAGTACTCCTGCCATGATTCCAAGGGTTTTTTGATTTCGCCCTACAGAAATTTTTATAGTAGGTGCCACACCCATTTACAGTTATTTCCAAAGTTATATTTTGCGTCAAAAAACCTGTCCAATCACCATGTTTCATCCCTTTTTTCGGTTTTGGTATAGAATTATGGCATTTTTTCATTTTTCGAAATATTCGATATCGATAAAATGGGCGTGGTCATAATCAGATTTCGGCCATTTTTAATACCAAGATAAAGTGAGTTCAGATTAGTACGTGAGCTAAATTTAGTAAAGATATATCGATTTTTGCTCAAGTTATCGTGTTAATAGCCAAGCGGAAGGTCAGACGGTCGACTGTGTGTAAAAAGTGGGCGTGGCTTCAACCGATTTCGCCCATTTTCACAGAAAAGAGTTATCGTCATAGAATCTATGCCCCTACCAAATTTCGCAAGGATTGGTAAATTTTTGTTCGACTTATGGCTTTAAAATTATTCTAGACAAATTAAATGAAAAAGGGCGGATCCAAGCCCATTTTGAAAATTTCTTTTATTTTTGTATTTTGTTGCACCATATCATTACTGGAGTTGAACGTTGACATAATTTACTTATCTAATATATAAAATTCTTCTGTCACGGTTTTAGAGGCTGAACTCCTCCGAAACGGCTGAACCGATTCTCATGAAATTTTGTGAGCATATTGGGTAGGTCTGAGAATCGGCCAACGTCTACCTTTTCTTCGCTACGTGTCTAGGGTCTTGAGATCAAAACGTGGACCCGGGTACCCCTAGAATGTGTTTATACAATATGGATATCAAATGAAAGCTGTTGATGAGTGTTATAGTACAGGATAATTTTCATACCCCTGGGTGACTAGGGTCTCGAGATATAGGCCAAAACGTGAACCCGGATACCCCTTTAATGTGTTTATACAATATGGATGTCAAATGAAAGCTGTTGATGAGTGCTATAGTACAGGATAATTTTCATACAACTGGGAGGCTAGGGTTTCGAGATATAGCCCAAAACGTGGACCCGGGTACCCCTAGAATGTGCTTATACAATATGGATATCAAATGAAAGCTGTTGACGAGTGCTATAGTACAGGATAATTTTAATACAACTGGGGCCTGGGGTCTCGATATATAGCCCAAAACGTGGACCCGGGTACCTATAGAATGTGTTTATACAATATGGATATCAAATGAAAGCTGTTGATGGGTGCTATAGTACAGGATAACTTTCATACAACTGGGAGGCTAGGGTCTCGATATATAGCCCAAAACGTGGACCCGAGTACCCCTAGAATGTGTTTATACAATATGGATATCAAATTAAAATTGTTGAGTGCTATAGTACAGGATAATTTTCATACAACTGGGAGGCTAGGGTCTCGAGATATAGCCCAAAACATGGACCCGGGTACCCCTAGAATGTGTTTATACAATATGGATATCAAATGAAAGCTGTTGATGAGTGCTATAGTAGAGGATAATTTTCATACAAATGGGAGGATAGGGTATCGAGATATAGCCCAAAACGTGGACCCGGATACACCTAGAATGTGTTTTTACATTATGGGTATCAAATTGAAGCTGTTGATGTGTGTGTGTTAGTACAGAGTAAGTTTTACACCGCTGGGTGACTACGGTCTCGAGATATAGACCAAAACATGGACCCGGATACAGCTAGAATGTGTGTGTATTATGGATATCAAATGAAAGCTGTTGCTGAGAGCTCTGAAGTTCATTGTGATATTCGATTTAGTCGCATCAACCTGGCAAAACTGTTAAATATGCATGCGAAGCCGAAATAAAGACATGAATTAATAATACCCACATACTTATTTGCATACGTCCTATTCGATTTGCCTGAAATTTCGAATATAAATTTGCCTATATTAGTATTTACGATGCTTTTTTCCCGGAAGTATAATAGAGACAGACTGGGACTGGGACTAGAATTAGGACTGGGACTGAGACTGAGACTCGGAGTGGGACTGGGACTAAGACTCAGAATGGGACTGGAACAAAATACATACCACCCTATTGGGCTGGCAATAAGAGATGAAGAAGGAGAAAAACTTGAGAGAAGAGAAAATAGAGAAGGAGACTGAGAAAGAGATAGAATGAAACGAAGATCTAGATGAAGCGAAAAAGACGGAGGGAGGAGTGAATAAAGAGATTATGAAAAAGTGTAGAGGGGTAGGGCAGAGTTAGACGGAATAAGCTTATTAAAATGTATGCAGATAGGCCAAATTTAGGGCAGAACAACGTCTGCCGGGTTTGCTAGTATACTGTAGATATTCAACTTTTTGTTAAAATTTGCTTTAAAAAATTTTTTTTTAAGTAGGCGTGTTCGTAATAGGAGTAACGTTCCTGCCAAATTTCATCATGATATCTTCACCGACTGCCAAATTACAGCTTGCAACACTTTTAAATTACCTTATTTTAAAAGTGGGCGGTGCCACGCGCATTGTGCAAAATTTTACTAATTTTTATTCTGCGTCATAAGGTCAACCCACCCCAAGTTTGGTTGCTTTATCCCTCTTTGATAATGAATTATGGCACTTTTTCGGTTTTTCGAAATTTTCGATATCGAAAAAGTGGGCATGGTTATAGTCCGATTTCGTTCATTTTAAATAGCGATCTGAGATTAATGCCCAGGAACTTACATACCAAATTTCATTAAGATACCTCAAAATTTACTCAAGTTATCGTGTTAACGGACAGACGGACGGATGGACGGACATGGCTAAATGAATTTCTTTTTTCGCCCAGATCATTTTGATATATATAAGAGTAATCTACCTCGCTTAAGCGCCAAATACACGACACGAACATTTCCGCGAACATTCCGCAATCTTGGTCGCAGCTTTGGCCATACACCATACGAACTTTTGGCCGAACATTAGTTCTCTTTCAGACAGCGATGAATACGGACAACAATTGTGCTGCAGCAATATTGCAATATTGCAATATTTGATTCACGCCGGTATTGCGCCCGCAAACTACTTATTTTTTTTTATAACTGTATCCTTTGTGGCATCAGGATCTACTTCTTTTAATTTTTCGATTAAAGTCGCATAATCATTATTCTTTTTAATTCTATTACAATAATCTTTGCTTTTTACTTGCCACAATGATGGCAAAGATTTATACATTTCAATAAATTCACTCAGAAATTTTTTATTGTCCATTTTACTTTTCCGCGCACGTCTGTTCCGTTCAGAAATTACTACGATTATGAGCTATTTCGCCATACACGCACGAACAGTTCGCGCAAATGTTCGCCAAAAATTAAAATATTTTGATTTTTAGCGAACATTTGCGCGAACTGGCAAACACCACCATACACGACAGAAAAGGTCGCAGAAACATGACATAACGGGAATGTCCGCGGAAATGTTCGTGTCGTGTATTTGGCGCTTTAGTTTATGCCGTTACAGATTACCGTTATGCGAACAAAGTTAATATACTCTGTGTGCAAAGCACGCTGAGTATAAAAACGCTAACCGAATTCCAGTGGCAAGTCGATGCAGGGGCGTGCCAGTGCACATGACTCCGCATCCTGGCCTGTGTTCGAGTTAACATTTGGAATTTACTTTGCGACCGATTTTTCAGCATTTGATTGAAAACGCCCTACATATATCAATAACTTTCTTTGTAATTATCTACGTAATGTTCCAAATACGAATTTTTAGAGACTTATTCCAACAAAGCAACCACATTCCAATTAAAGAGCCACCTGTCTTAAGCACAGCGTCACCTAGCGGGGATTTTTATGGATTTATTCCCTTTTCTGTGGTTAATTTTTTTCATTTCTGCGGCTATGGACGCCGTGCTGGCCGCAGCCTACTTCCCGGGGGACGACAGCACAGTCCCTCCAGTTAACGTGCAGAAGCTAGTGGAGTACTGCAGAAGATCGAAACTTCCGTTGATCATAGGAAGCGATGCTAACTCACACAACACGGAGTGGGTCAGCAGTTATACCAACCAAAGGAGTGAGTGTTTACTAGTATATATAGTCAGCAACGATTTGAATATATATAACTTCGGGAGCAAACCGACGTCTGTTACGAGAGTCAGGGCAGAGGTCCTAGATATAACACTTGGCAACAACCTAACTGAGAATATGATCTCGAAATGGAGAGTCTCAGAAAAACCCTCCCTATCGGATCACAGGATCATAAGGTTTGAGCTGGGTGCTGTATCGGGGCAATCCAGCCCTAAAAGAAATCCCAGGAAAACAGACTGGGCAGCTACAAAAGTATCATACATGCTAACGCGGATAGTCTCAGTTTTAAGAGCAGAAGCACTAACTGTACTGAGTTAGAGGGCAGAGTGGATAGAGCAAATCAGATAATGATAGATGCCTACAACTCCAGTTGCCGAGTCTCCCTAGTTAAGGGTAAGAAGGCAACCCCCTAGTGGTCGCATGACCTGACACTACTAAGAAAGAAAGTCAGGAAACTCTTTAACGGGGCAAGAAGAACCGGCAACTGGGAGGAATACACTCAAAATCTAACAAAGTACAATAAAGAGATAAGGAAAGATAAGAGGGAAAGTTTCAGAAATTTCTGAGGGAATTTCTAGCACACCTGCAGCGGCAAGGCTCCACAAGGCCCTAGCCAAAGAGCAGAGGGAGATTAACCTGGCGATTAGGCTCCCAGACGGTACCTATACCGGAACGGTGGAGGAGCGAGCGAGGGCCCTGCTACAAACCCATTTTCCGGGTGCCTCTCCGCAAGTACCGGAACCTGTGTTCCCCAGAGTGAAACCAACCCCATCAGACTGGCAATTGGCCAACTCCCTCTTCAGTGAGGCCAGAGTCAGATGGGCAGTGGAATACAAATGAGAAATACAAATCTCAGGGGGTGGATGGCATCTACCCGGCGCTAATGCAGCAAGGGACACAGATTATCCCATATCTGGCCAGGATCATGAGAGATAGCCTGGCACTGGGATACATACCCATGATGTGGAGAAGAGCAAAAGTGGTTTCATACCAAAAGCGCCCTCAAGAGCTGGCTCCTACATCATAGCCAGCATGCGTACAGAGCGGGTAGGTCCACGGACATAGCTCTGTACCAATTAACATCAGAAATACAGAGGGCGTTCGAAACGCTTCCCAAGGCAGTCGGTTCTACGTACCGGAGCGACTCGGGTTTTTTCCCGACCAAGGACTGTCATTTCAGTGTGACCCCATTTAATTTGTTGCGTCCCTCCCACAAATTATCATCCTCCCAGCAGCTCCTTGCAGCAGGACTGCTCCATACTCTCTTACTCCGGGAAGGCATCGAATCCAATCCGGGTCCGTCTCCTGACCCCGGTCCTGAGAAATGGTTTTGCTGCATCTGCCGGAAAAGAATCTTTTTAGGACGGTCATACTCTGTTCAGTGTCTCTCGTGCAAGGGATGGTTGCATCGGACAGGTTGTTCTGGGCTTGATCCCAAAACCCGACGTCCACGTAACTTTTATAAATCTTTTGTGGCTCCTTGCTATTCACGCCCAAGGGCGTCCCGTAGTCTACGCCTAAGCGCCCCCTCACTACCTTCCAGCAGCCCCGCTGCTCTGCAAGCCACAACAAGTACCCGCTGCTGCTCGCGCCCCTCGGCGCCAACAACTCAAACAGCTGATACCACTCATAACTACTACCTTCGTAGTAGAGTTGGTAGCAATGCTGAGCATCAGCCCCTGCCCCCGTCTTCTCCCCCCCTCTTTTCCGGCAGCAATCGTGCAGGTCAGGGAAACAGACTCTTAGTCCCTACCTCCGTTTGCACCGTCTGCCAGCACAGAATATATAGGTTTGCGACATCCGCCCAATGCAGCTCCTGCCTTGGGTGGTGCCACTTTCCTAGATGTTCTGGTCTCCGCGACGGCAACCCCCCGACGGGTTTCATCGCGCCATGTTGCCAGGTCGCAAACCCAAATCATCCGGGTACCCCAATGCTTGCCCAAGGACGCCCAGTCCCAGGGCCACAACAGTAATTCCGTCCTGGCCTTCCACAACCCAGGCGTAGTCACCCGTCACTTACCCCCAGAGTGGCGGCGTCTCCCCTTATTCACTTTAGAATTTGCAGTTAAACTGTAATGGACTAACTGGGAAGATTACGGAGATAGCCGATTTCATGAAGCGGCACAACATCCGCATTGATGCGATTCAAGAGACTAAACTCACAGCAGGATTTGCATTGCAGACCTGCTCTGCGTATAATGTCCACAGGAAAGAGCAGAAATGGAGGCGGCCTCGCGTTTATCATACACCACTCTGTGCAATATTATATATTTGATCCTGGCATCGACCGCAGGGACAATGTCTTAGAACGTCAAGGCCTATCTGTCCGGTCAGGCGATGCAAACCTAGAAATCATCAACATCTACATCCCTCCTGCCACCTGTTGCCCCAGTGGATACCGCCCTAATATCAGGGCGTTACTCACTGGAAACAATCGCATTATCTTAGGCGATTTCAATGCCCATCATGATCTATGGCATTCAAACTTGCGGGCGGACAGTAGGGGTGAGATGTTGGCGGATCAAATAGAAGAAACGACGTTCTGCACAATAAACGGAGACGCCCCCACACCTATGGTAGGAAGCTATCACAGCTCGCCAGATATCTCAGTCGTGAGCGCAGAACTCGTAAACTGCGTCAACTGGCAGCCGATAGTAACATTGGCATCTGGCCACCTGCCCATACTTATTTCGCTCGAGCGTACCGCCGACTTCATCGTCACCGAAAAACGCACTTTCACAAACTTCAAAAAAGGAAAGTGGAAAGAATATAAATCTTTTACAGACAACCGCTTTGCTGCCCTCCCTATCCAGACTGATGCCCGCCAAGGGGAGCGTGCCTTTCGCAAGGTCATTGAATCCGCCTCGGCACGTTTCATTCCCGCCGGAAGAATTCCCGAAATCCGGCCCCACTTCCCGGCGGAGGCCGCAAACTTAGCGAGAGAACGTGACCTTATAAGACAGCTTGATCCAGGCGACCCCCAAATAAGGGATATAAACCAACGCATCAGATTGCTTGTGGACGAACACAAGCGGGCGAAATGGGAGGAGCACCTAAGAGGTTGTAACCCCTCTGCCGGTATGGGTAAATTATGGTCCACCGTAAAGTCCCTATCGAATCCGACTAAGCACAAAGACAAAGTTTCCATCGCCTTTGGCGACAAAGTGCTGTCGGATGCGAAAAAATGCGTGAGCGCTTTCTGCCGACAATATATAATGCATCCTACGGTCGACAAAGATAGACGGAGAGCCAATAGACAGAGGTTGAGACGCCATTGGTCGCGCTAAACCATCCAAAGCAGTGGGCCCAGACGGCATAGCCATGCCGATGCTTAAAAGCCTAGGGAAAGAGGGTTTCAAATATTTAGCGCATGTCTTCAACCTGTCTCTTTCCACCTTTGTCATACCCGAGAAATGGAAAATGGCCAAGGTGGTCCCGCTACTAAAGCCTGGGAAACCAGCTAACATAGGTGAGTCGTATCGTCCGATATCTCTCCTATCGCCAGTGGCAAAGACGCTTGAAGCCATTTTGCTCCCTTATTTCCAAGCAAATTTGCAGCTAACCCCTTGTTGTTGTTGTTGTTGTAGCGATTAGGTTACTCCCCGAAGGCTTTGGGGAGTATTATCGATGTGATGGTCCTTTGTCGGATACAGATCCGATACGCTCCGGTAACACAACACCATTAAGGTGCTGGCCCGACCATCTCGGGAACGATTTATATGGCCACATTGAACCTTCAGGCCATCCCTCCCTCCCCACCCCCAAGTTCCATGAGGAGCTTGGGGTCGCCAGAGCCTCGTCTGTTAGTGAAACGGGATTCGCCGCTCGAAGGTAAGGTTGACAATTGGGTTGGAGAAGCTATATATTGCGCTACACAACCCCTTGAATCCCTGCAGCTAACCCCTCATCAGCATGGCTTCAGAAAACTCCATAGCACTACCACCGCGCTAAATGCCATTAGCACCCAGATAAATTGCGGTTTAAATCAATACCCCCACCATAGAACAGTACTTGTAGCGCTAGACCTATCAAAAGCTTTTGATACGGTCAACCATGGCTCGTTACTGCAAGCCCAGGCCCAAAGGTCGATGCGCTATGCAATAAAATAAACGGCTACCTCCCTGATCTCTCCAGTTTTTTCGCCTCGCGAAACCTGGCATTATCACCGACTAAATCTTCCACGACCTTTACTACCACATGGACGTCCCAAATGTCGACCATTTTGAACGTTCACGTCGATGGCACTACGCTACCGACTGTCCTACACCCCAAAATCTTGGGTGTGACGTTTAATCAGGATCTACATTTTGGTGAGCACGCAGCCGCAATTGTTCCGAGAATTCAGAGCCGTAATAAAATGCTCAAATCCCTCGCTGGCAGTACCTGGGGAAAAGATAAAGAAACGCTCATGACTACATACAAAGCAATTAGCCAGCCGATTACGTGCTACGCGTCACCCATATGGTCGCCAAGCCTAAAAATTACCCACTGGAAGAAACTACAGGCCTGCCAAAACACTGCTCTCAGAATCGCCACGGGCTGTCTTCTTATGTCCCCAGAACACCATCTGCATAATGAAGCGAGAATACTCCCCATCAGGGAGAGAAATGAGATGCTGACCAAACAGTTCCTGTTGAATACCCAGAAACCTGGGCATCCCGACAGACATCTGATTGATGAGCCAACACTGCCAGGGGCTTAAGGAGTAATCTACGGAAACATTATGCGGAAATACGGCACCTGAAAACGCAGTCGTATGAAGCGAAAAAACACAAGCAGGTCCTTGGTGAACTCCATAAACAGGCGTCGGACCTTTATGCCGGGAATTGCCCGGTGAATCCTGTACCTTAAGAAAAGTATCCAAAACTCGCGGAAGAGGAACGCATTCTCCCCAGGGAAACGCGTGTCACTCTTGGTCAACTTCGTTCTGGATACTGTAACAGGTTAAACTCTTACCTATCCAGAATCAACCCCGACATACAAAATGTATGCCCCGCTTGCGATGTGTCCCCACATGACACCAACCATCTCTTTAATTGTAATGTGGAACCAACGCCTCTAACACCCCTTTCCTTATGGTCCACCCCTGTTGAAACGGCAAGTTTCTTTGGACTACCGTTAGAGGATATTGATGACAATTTGTGATCGGTCGCGGCTATTAGGTGGGGCGAGCATTGCTACAACAACAACAACAAGGGCGTTCGAAACAGAGGAAACAGTGATTTGCGCTTTCCTTGACTTTGAGGGTGCCTTTGATAACACATCTCACGAAAGCGTAAACATAGCACTGCAGAGAAGAGGAATTCAGATGCCTATCCAGAGATGGATTGACAATCTACTCCGCACAAGAATCGCTGAAGTCCATGTAGGCAACAGCGCAGTTAAGGTTAATACCACGAGGAGGTGTCCTATCACCCCTTCTGTGGAGCCTAGTAGTGGATGAACTCCTGCAAAAGCTATCTGACAGTGGCATAAGATGCCAGGGATATGCTGACGACATCGTCATAATTGCAAGGGGTAAATTCGAGAGTACGCTCTGTGACATAATACAAAGAGCATGGAATATTACAAAGGGATGGTGTGCCAGTGTGTTAACATCAACCCATCTAAAACGACCATACTCCCTTTCACCAGAAGAAGGGCCCTACCAGCCCCAGCGGGTTAGGGGATCAGAATATACCCGCGGTAGGTATGCCTGTCGTAAGAGGCGACTAAAATACCAGATTCAAGGGGCTGTGTAGCGCAACCTTTCAGGTTGCCAGCGCAATATATAGCTTCTCCAAACCCAATTGTCAACCTCACCTATCCGCGGCGAATCCTGTTTCACTAACAGACGAGGCTCTGGCGACCCCAAGCTCCTCATGGAACTTGGAGGTAGGGAGGGAGGGAATGGCCTGAAGGTTTAATGTGGCCACATAAATCGTTCCCGAGATGGTCGGGCTAGCACCTTAATGGTGCTATGGCACCGGAGCGTACCGGATTTGTATCCGGCAAAGGACCATCACATCGATAACACTCCCCAAAGCCTTCGGGGAGCAACCTTATCGCTTCAACAACAACAACAACAACAACCAGCCCTGAGAGCAATTACAATAGATGGCATGGCACTAGAACATGGAAACGCGGTGAAATACTTGGGGGTCATTTTTGACACCAAGCTCCTATGGAAATAGCACTTCGACTCCATGAGAGCTAGGGCCACGAGGTCCATCATGATATGCAAACGTTTAGCAGGCAAATCATGGGGCTGTAGCCCGCATGTGCTAAGATGGATGTATACCATGATAGTAAAACCTATGATAACATACGGTTCGATAGCCTGGGCATCGAGAACAACTCGGGCGACGACGAGGCAAGCACTGCCAAAATTTCAGCGACTGGAATGTGTATGCATCACGGGATGCGCACATGCCCTACAGCAGCGCTGGAGGCTATCCTCGATCTGACCCCGCTGCATATATCAATAGAGCAGTCAGCCAAGCGAACCCTCCTGAATCTTGCTAAGGAGGGCTTGGGCATAGGTAAAATCATATCGTCCCGAAACATGGAGGAATTGAGAGAGAAGATCCCAATCTCTCTCAACTCCCGAGGGATGATATCCTCAGGCAGATAGTCTATGAGAGAAGGTACAAAGTAGAACTGAGAGACAAGGGTACGTGGGAGGAAAGCAGAATTGTGTACATTCATCAGCTAAATAGAATAGTATGGTATACCGATGGCTCGAAGACGCCAGAGGGGATTGGATCTGGAGTTATTGGACCCAGAGCCAAGATATCAACGCCTCTGGGAACACACCCGAGCATTTTTCAAGCGGAAGTATTCGCTATAAGCCAGTGTGCTGACCTGAACCTTCAGCGCGAATACTCCAATGAGACAAATGCCATACTCAGTGACAGTCAGGCCGCCCTCAGGGCGAATCCCGGCGTCTGAAATAAAATCAGCACTAGTCCTTAAGTGCGTTGAAAAGCTAAATCAACTAGGAGCACACAACAAACTGTTGTTGGCCTGGGTTCCTGGCCACAGGGGAGTGGAGGGCAATGAGCAAGCGGACAGCGGGATTCAAGGGGTTGTGTAGCGCAATATATAGCTTCTCCAACCCAATTGTCAACCTCACCTTCGAGCGGCGAATCCCGTTTCACTAACAGACGAGGCTCTGGCGACCCCAAGCTCCTCATGGAACTTGGGGGTGGGGAAGGAGGGATGGCCTGAAGGTTCAATGTGGCCATATAAATCGTTCCCGAGATGGTCGGGCCAGCACCTTAATGGTGCTGTGTTACCGGAGCGTATCGAATCTGTATCCGACAAAGGACCATCACATCGATAACACTCCCCAAAGCCTTCGGGGAGTAACCTAATCGCTACAACAACAACAACAACAAGCGGACAGCCTGGCAAGGAAGGCAGCAACGACACGACCTATTGGTCCTGAGCCGTTCCTGCCAGTAGGCCCGCAGGAAGTCAGAGGGTATCTACTAGTAGAAGAAAGGGAAAAGAGGGAAGAACACTGGCGCAATATGCCAGGCCTGAGGCAATCTAAGTTACTGCTAGGGGGTACAACACAACTCGATATAGGGCATTAATGGACCTGTCGAAAGATAACCTGAGTATCCTAACAGCTATTCTTGCAGGATATTGCAGACTGAACAGCCAAATGCAGAAGCTGGGCATACTATCGAACAACACATGCCGATTTTGTGATCGATCAGCGGAGACGGCGGAACATATACTCCTGGAATGTGACGCAATCTCAAGACGTAGGCCCAAGTTTTTGGGCTCACCAAGCCAGGTGAACTGCTAGGGTTCATCAGAGAAGTCGGCTTGGATGAGGTGCTGTGAAACAGTTGAGGGCACAATAGACCAATGGTCGCAGTGCGATCCTCAATTAACTATCTATCTATCTATGGACGCCGTGGTGTGATGGCAGCGTGCATCGCCCATCACACCAAAGATCCTGAGTTCAACTCCCAAGCAAAGCAACATCAGAAATGTAGAAACAAGTTTTTTTTTCCAATTAGAAACTCTTGGATTTTTTGTTTTATTAGACAAATGGGCTTTCTAAATGGCCACCTGAGGATTTTAATAATATGGCATTGTCATCGGCTTACGAACATGTTACAAAATTTCAAGAGTCTGGCTTAGCGACAAGAAACTTAAACATTGATTTGAAAATTTTCTAGTTCTACTGGAAGTTTTTATGGATCTCAATACATATTTTGTCACCCAGTGGATTTGTTTGCCCCAAATGATCGGGAGGACCATTAAAAACCGATAGCAACATTTAACAAAGAGAATTTTAAGATTATTATTTTATTATGAACAACATATATTTCGTGTTCTATTTGTCTTAATATATTTAGATCAAGGTATAAAACCGTTTAAAGTATCGTCCCGGTTTTGACTTTGGTTAAATTTTTTAACATTTAGTTCGATAAGTTTGGAATTTAAAAGAACATATTAAACCGGCTACAACCTCGTCAGATCTGGGCTAACCTTCGTCTGATAGCCCTAGGCAAAACTCGTTAATTCAATTTTTAAAATATTACTAGCAAATTCGGCCGAAGTCCTGCCTGGAAATTAACTTGACTATACATGAAAAAAAAAAAAATATTCCATAGGATAAATATCATGGAGATGAAGAGAGATTTAATTTCCGGTACCTATTTCCTCTTTTCTGTCTCGTCCTTTTCTGTATCTTTTAATATTTTCCTCCTTTACCTCTACCTCTCTGTATCCAATACTTTCGTGTTTTTTCTTCCAATTCCTTTCCCTTGCGCTCCCCTACCCCCGTCCCTCCCCTCTTGATGCTTCCCCTACTCCCAAGCCTTCTCCCTCAAATTTTAGATATCTGATAAAAAATAGTTGCGGAGATATTGCGAATTCAGATTGTTCTTGGCAGAACGAAGGAGGATGAATTATAATAAGAGACGTCAATACGTTATTTAGTTAAGGAAAATCTCCTTTTAAAAGATTTCCTGGTGTATTTGCGTTTGTTTTGAGGGTTGGTATTAATCAATTAATTTATCCTCTTTTCAAAAATCACAATATATATTTATATATCTTTGAAAGTGTTTAAAAAAGCAAATTTCCCTTACCCAGTCACGGGATCCGGCAATCCAAATTCTGCATTAGGTAAGGTATTGACATCTCTTATTGAAATTTATCTTCTTTGAATGCAGTTTTGTAAAACTATGCTATTTTTAAGTGTTGTGTTTAAGGTTTCGGTTTTATTCCTTGATTCAAGTACTAGATAATAATTAAAAAATATCAATACGCAGAATTTGAAAAAAAACGTACGTATATATTTATCTTAATTCACAAAAACTAAATCTTGCGACTGAAGTTGACATGCTGTGTCTTCTGAAGTCCAAACTTGGGGATATAAAATTGTTGTTATACTTCCAACGTTTGCTTTTGGATGAAATTTTTCATTTTTTATGAAATACGTGGTCAGCGTAAAAAATATTTTCTAAAA
Organism: Eurosta solidaginis; assembly: GCF_040869045.1. Classification (NCBI taxonomy): domain Eukaryota; kingdom Metazoa; phylum Arthropoda; class Insecta; order Diptera; family Tephritidae; genus Eurosta; species Eurosta solidaginis. The sequence continues at coordinate 31,425,642 of NC_090321.1, forward strand.
TATGTACTACTAAAACATGTCATATAGAGTAGACTTTTTGTTTTCTCTATAAACTGACAATTACCATTTCCTTTTCGGCATTTACTGTTCCAACTCATCGCTCTGAACATCAATTATTGCGCGTAATATACCCAATTCAAGTCTAGCTGCTGAACGCGCTCGCAAACGATTCATTACATTAGCAACATAAAGACCCAATGCTTCGTGACGTGATGAGTTACAAAGGTTTTTGAAGAATGTTGGCGGTAGTGAATTATCGAAATTACCCAAGTTAATAATACCACCTGTAGCATTTGCATGATTGGGATTATTAACAACACCTGTAACTGTACCATTGATTGGACCATTTCCAGTATCAAATATTATATCATTACGAAAGTCAACGTCTTCGAGTCGTGGCGAATAGCCATTTGTTGAAGTTGATGCAACCGTAGCAGCGGTTGACGAAGACGGACCGCCCTCTCCAACACCATTCGTCAATTCAACGCGAGAATTGGCTGGTATTGTTATTAAATTTATTCCTGAACTTTCGTTGGGCTCCTCTTTAAGAGTGCCTGAAGATGAATCATTTGTAGTCAGAGCGCTCTCATGTAATGTAGGCTTAGTGGCTGCGCTACTGGCATTTGTTGTATTACGAGCAGTTGTTTGTGTTGCAGTTCCAGGACCTGGTGTTACTGCTTTTGATTGGGCAGGCAAGGATTGCCCGGTATTCGATTTTTTAGCAGGTTGTGGTCCTACTGGTTGCGTTTCCACTAATTTACGTTTTATTGATTCAGGCATTTGTATAGTACCGCCAACGCGTATACCCGAGCTGCTTTGTGTTTGTGCGTTACTGGAGCTTGTTGCTTGTCCTGGCCGTGTCGTACTACTAGATGCTGCCCCAACTCCCGTACTTGCAGATGCTTTTTTCATTGTTATACCCTTTTTGTGCAGTGCAGCTGCAGTGGCAGCAGTTGCTGCATTCGTTGCAGAAGCAGACACAGTTACTGCATGCGATGCTGCAGTTGCCATGGGAGTAGAATTCGCTGATGGTCGCGATGCAGCTACAGAATTTAATAATTTTTTTTCTTCAGCTGCAGGAGACACCGTTTTACTGGAAGATGCTGAAATAGCAGCAGCACTGTTTGCTTTAGCTTGTGTTTTAACTAAGGGTTTTTCTTCTTTCTCGGGCGAAGTATCAGTGGAGCCAGCTGATTTCATTGATTTTGTTGGACTTTCACCATCCGAAGTAGCAGTTGCAGCCTTTGCTTGTACAGGCGTTGATTCTTCTTCCTCCTGTACTTCGAGCATTTCATATTCTTCATCCTCTTCCATGGACAACATACCATCACTTGCATTTACATAAAATTAAAAATAGGCCAGTGTTTGAAATAACATTTTTTAACTTACTCTTCCGGTTTGGTTTCCTCATCTTTCATCGGTTGATGTATTTTCTCCAATAAATCGAACAATTTCCATGATGGTGTCCGTTTAGTTTTCTCTTGCTCATATTTCTTCTGCAGTACTTTGAATATGGAACGTGCTTCATGTACTGTAAATTATAAATATAGAAACAGTTAAGTTATAAGTTGTTTAGATCTAGTTTGTTGTAGTTATTTACCAGACAATTTATTATTTTTGCCTACGCGCGCCCAAGCTTCATCTACTTCTCTTTTGCTAGCGGGCGGATAATTTGGATGAAGCGATTTTTCCTTGGCTATATCTGCCAATATTTTATCCAACTGTATGGGCATTGTATACAAGTTTATAGGCAAATATCAGCCTTACACTTTAAAGTGAGATTTTTATAACTCAATTCTGAAATAAAATAATTAATTGTTAAAACAACTTTGTACGACGACGCTTCAACTTCTTTCAGCTTCTTTTAGCGTTTTTTCGTACTTTTGACGTATTTATGTGTGTCGCATGATGCGTTTCCTTGCTGCTGGGAAAAATGAAAAAGCGCGCAACGAATATATAGGAAAAGACAGTAATAAAAGTGCAGCTCACTCTTTTTCACACATATAAATTCCTTCAAAAGTCACATTTGTGCAATCCAGCTGTTTCGCTTTCAATGCCGCTGAAAATGGAAACGTTCCGAAAGCCTTTCATTACATAAAGGCATAGACATATTAACCATAGTCATATATGTAATACTCCTATATTCCTACAAAAGGCTAGGTACATTCCCAAACATCAGAGTGCCGATATATTGCCGATTAAACGTTTTTGTTTTTGTTGAATGACAAACATTTTATAGGCTGTCTTGTTTTGATTTCGAATTCAAAACTCGTTGAGAGCATTTACTATTAGCAATATAGGAGTATTACATATATGACCGTAGTCATAATGTCTTAAGGTAAGGCCACATTAGGCTGCACTACGCAGCACTGCACTGCACTACAAAATATTCTTTGCATGTGTTCTTATGAGGCAATTCACACCTAGCGTCAGCAGCACTGCGCGACCCGGCACAGCGCGGCAAATTTGATCAACTAGGCAAAAAAGCCGCGTTGGGAAGTGTCGCGCAGTGCTGCTGCCGCTAGGTGTGAATTGTCTCATAAGAATACATGCAAAGAATTTTGCACCATCTTTTTTCAATTTTTATTTTTTTTTTCAATCTGGGCAAAAGTGTGTGGAACTCTCCTTCCTCATATATTGAGGACCCATAGCCACGACCTTTTTCTTTTCCTTTCCTCTTCTTCGCACAAAAGTGAAATAATTACAGCTTCAAAAACTGTGTCGACCATTTTACAAACAAAAATAAACACAAACTTTTGCCGCAATGTGTCGCTCGATTGCCGATTAATGTGAATTGCCAAAATATGTCGCTCTTTAAGGCGCCGCTGCCGCTGCGTGTCGCGCAGCGTAATGTGCGCGTACCTTTAAGCTGGAGACATTGGTGCTTTACCTTATAACAGCTGATTCGGTCAACCTTATGGGAATCAATGCAATCGATTATTGGTGCCGCTAAGGTCGTAAGCGTATCGTAGCCAACCAATTGGTTTTTGGTTTACCGTCGCAACAATAAACAGCTGATTACGTTAGGGATACGACTACAGCGATACGACATACGGCACCAATGACTCCCGCTTTAAGGGGGTTGGATTTTACATAAGGTGCCAAGATTTTCAAACATTTGTTGATTAGTAGGGGTAGAGAGGGTCCTAAAAATCACCAAAATGGAATCCGCAGCTCTAGGAAACTCTTTGTTCATGAAATATAAGCTTTTTAATTTCCAAATTTAGTAAAATTTCAACTTAAGTCCTGCACTTAAAATTCGGGTCGCACATGTCGACAGCGGTATCAAGCGTATTTAAGTCAAGATTCAGAATCCGAAAGCAGAAACTATATTTTTTACCTCGTTTAAAAGTTATTCGCGGAAAACCCGTCGATACTATTGTCGTTTTTTTCGTTGTTGCAATTAAACAAAGGAAAACAAATGAAGGTGATGAATAGTGTTGCCAGCTCCGCAACAATATCTTTTTATCTTGGTAGAACATTATAAGGTGGTGGCGCGTCGATATAAATGCAAGCAAACATACCCTTTCAATGTATTTTGATTTTGTAATACTCTTTGACGGGTTTATTTGGAGGTGAGTTTTTATGTTAGTTTTCTTGTTGCCGGTGTCGGATCGGTTAAGGGTAATTTTTTTAAAGGTGTTCTAGGCAGAATTACTGTGCATGGCGTAGCCGGTGTTGGATCGGCTAAGGGTTGTTTTTTAAAGTGCGGCCGAAGACCGTCTACGCAGAAGGGTGTACTACGCAGAAGGACATCACCGTGGCGGTAGCCACGGTTATACCACGCACCCGGACTGGGCATGGCGTAGCCCAGGGTTATTCATTATAAGCGCGGCCGAAGGCCGCCTATACAGAAAGGTGTTCAATGCAGAATTACTGTGCATGTCCACCAAAAAAGAGCTTTTTCAAATTTTTGGTAAATAAAGACTAAAAAATTTAAAGATATATATACATCAGATAAAGTGTATTTTTATAAGTTATTTTTCGATTTTTTAATTTTTGAAATCCATCCACTAGTTTCGGAGATATTTTGATTTGAAAAATTCATAATTTTGCCTTTTGACTTGGAATTACCCCCAAACCTTTCATTTGCACCAAAATAGAGATATACCGTTAGAATCAGCATAAAAATCTCTATAAAGTCCGATTTGTTATTTTTTTTTTGACAATTGTATGTATTCTGCACTTAAGCCCCTTTTTCTAAATTCTTATCATAAAAAATTTTAATATTTACATAAAAATCTCGCGTTCCGGTAAATTAAATACATTAATTTTAAATTATTCAGAGAATTACAAAAACAAAATACATTGATAGTGTATGTTTGTTTGCATTTATATCGACGTGCCACCACCTTATAATGTTCTACCAAGATGAAAAGATATTGTTGCGGAGCTGGCAACACTATTCATCACCTTCATTTGTTTTCCTTTGTTTAATTGCAACAACGAAAAAAGCGACAATAGTATCGACGGGTTTTCCGCGAATAACTTTTAAACGAGATAAAGAATATAGTTTCTGCATTCGGATTCTGAATCTTTACGCAAATACGCGTCTTTTGATACCGCTGTCGACATGTGCGACCCGAATTTTAAGTGCAGGACTTCAGTTGAAATTTTACTAAATTTGGAAATTAAAAAGCTTATATTTCATAAACTAAGAGTTTCCTAGAGTTGCGGAAGATAATTTTGTGATTTTTAGGACCCCCTCCACCCCTCGGAAAAAAAGTTGGAAAATCGTGGCACCTTTATTCAAAATATTCCCCTCTTAAGGGCCAAATAATGTTGACTTATAACCATAAAACCATAACCAGATGGAACAGCTGATCGGACCTACCTTATGAAAATCAATGTAATCGATTAATGGTGTCATACCATAACGCTAACGCAATAATGATACCATAGCCAACCAATTGGTTTTTGTGTTTCGCCATATCCATAACCTAAAAATATTTGAGTTGGTGAATTTATTAACTTTTTGTGTATTTTATTTATTGTTTTGGATTTTAAAAGATCCATTCGACGGATCTGCAAAAAGGTGGTTTTGCGCGCACACACACTGCTCCACGCACGTACTTACATACGTATGTTTTAATCTATTGTCTTTTGTTCTCCTTTATTAAATAAATTGTTAGGTTAATTTTAAATATAATTGTTTTATTTTAATAACTTTTAGTTCTCTTGTTTCACTTAGCCTGTAATTTAATTTTTAGCTTTAACACTACGTATGTTTTAATTAATTTTGTTTCGGAAACTTTTGCGGCGGCCGATTCACTTAAAACTGAAAAACTGCCGCTAACGCAACTATGTAGCTAGGCAGCTTTTCTTTACGTTGCTTAGCAACGATATTAATGATGGCGTCGATCAACGGCAGTTTCAGCCAATCAGAAACTCTCCGAGTTGCTCGACTCTAACAATTTTAGTGATGCCAAGTGCATCTGATGTATGGTTGCATCTTGCACATTTCTAAAGAGGGTTGTCATCGCAATTTATTTTAATGCAATTTACTATGGCGCTACAGGATATGTTTTGACTAAGAGACTTATTTTTTGTAGAATATGTTTGCAATTTTTAGCGTTTTCTTCATTTTTATGAAATTTTCACGATTTTTAGGCCTTTAGCCGTAATCATACCATAGCCAACCAATTGGTTTTTGGTTTCTCGCCATACCCATAACCTAAAAATATTTAAGTTGGTGAATTAATAACTTATTGTATATTTTATTCGTTGTTTTGGATACGTTAAGACTAAGAGACTTATTTTTCGTGGATTATGTTTGTTATTTTTTGCGTTTTCTTCATTTTTATGGAATTTTGACGATTTTTAGGTTAAGGCACCATTAACCGATGACATTGGAGCTGGTTATGGATATGGGTATGGTTACGACTACGGCGTTAGGGTTAAGGAAGTTTAATTTGCACTTTATTTACGCAACGGAAATGACAAAATTTGAGATGCACTGTAGTGATAAAGATTTGTAAACATAACAAAGACCGCTTCTAGCGCTTCACAAAAGGTGATTTGTAGTTTCTGGCATTGCTAAGGTTTATAATGGTTTCTGTAACTATCGGACCTGCAATAACGATATTGGTTCATAGCAAAAGTTGGCTCCTTTTAACATTTTTCACGTTTAATGTATTTACAAACAGCGCTAATGAGCAAGCAAAAACTAAGGGAAATAAGTCGTTACCACTTGTGATAAACACTTGGGCGTTTACCGAAGCAAATGCAGCCGCTTGGAATATATTAAATCATCAACCAGGTGGAAATGCATTGGATGCGCTTGTCGAAGGATGTACAACTTGTGAAAGCTTGCAGTGTGATGGTACCGTTGGTTATGGTGGCTCACCCGATGAACAAGGTGAAACTACACTTGATGCCATGATTATGGATGGCCGCAACATGAATGTCGGAGCAGTGGCTGATTTGCGAGAAATCAAGGATGCAATAAGTGTTGCACGTCATGTGCTAGAACATACAAAACATACGCTGCTTGTCGGCGATGCAGCAAGCAATTTTGCAGTGATGATGGGTTTCAAACGTGAATCTCTTACCACTAATAAATCACATGACATTTGGCAGAAATGGCGTGATCAATCATGCCAGCCAAACTATTGGACCAATGTTCATCCTGATTCAACAAAAAACTGTGGTCCCTACAAGCCAGACGCTTTCGATTTTAATGATTTTATTCATGAGCACGCGCGTGATGCTTATCGAATTGGTCGTTGGAATCACGATACTATTGGCATGATTGTTATTAATGAGAATGGGCAAATTTATGCTGGCACATCTACAAATGGTGCTCGTCATAAAATTCCAGGACGTATCGGCGATTCACCCATACCAGGCGCAGGTGCCTATGCGGACAATGAAGTCGGAGCAGCCGTGGCCACAGGTGATGGTGATGTTATGATGCGCTTCCTACCATCGTTATTAGCTGTGGAAGGCTTACGTGCAGGACATACACCAACAGCAGCAGCAGAAACCGCAATGCAGCGTATCGTGCGATATTATCCAGACTTTAGTGGTGGTTTGGTGGTAGTCGACCACTTGGGCAATTATGGTGCTGCTTGTGTGGGAATGATAAAATTTCCATTTTCAATCGTGCATGGCGATGCAACGCACACAACGAGGATAGAATATAAATATTGCAAAGAGGTGCAAACATTTTGGTAATTAAGTTGGGAAATGTACCGCAGGCTTTGCAACATAGTTTAATCTGAATAAAAAGTATTTTTTTTTTATCAATAGGCCGATAAAACGAAAACAATTGTTATGTTAATTAATGTTCTTATTTTTTACGTGGAAAACCTGAAAAATTATATTAAATTAATACCGCCATTCCAAGCAGGAACGAGTGGAAGAGAAACCCGGGCATAAGGGTCGACGACATCCAAATCTACTCTGACGGCTCCAAGATGGAATCGGGAGTGGGGGCCGGAGTCTACTCTGAGTCCCTAGATTTGTCTGCATCATTCAGACTCCCATCGCACTGCAGCGTGGTTCAAGGAGAAATCTTCGCGATTTGAGAAGCCTGCAAATCACTGGAGGGCTTGAAAGTAGCTGGTAAAGTTTGCATCCTGTCGGATAGCCAAGCAGCGATAAAAGCGCTTACCTCGCCACACATTAACTCAAAATTAGTGTGGGATTGTAAGCAACTCATATCCCAGCTAACCACCAATCTAGAACTATGCATTGTCTGGGTCCCGGGGTTATAGGGGGATAGATGGTAACGAGAAGGCCGACGAGCTGGCACGCAGGGGCTCATCGGAGATGAGCGAGGAAACAACCAGTGTCGAAGTAGGCATACACTTAGCAGTAGTTAAGGGGAATATCCAAAGCTTCTACTTGAAGAAAGCACCAACAAAGTGGAATAACATCACCACCTGTGCAATATCAAAATCCATTTGGCCAAACTATGATGGAAAGAGGACGAGAAGTCTTCTGAACAAATCCAGGGCCAACACACGCAAACTGATAGCAGTCTGCACCGGTCATTGGGCAGTAGATACTAGGGCTGGCGGTATCCACATATTCGAATATCCATACGGATATCCGTTAAGACGGACAAAATCCGGACGGCATGGATATCCGGTTAATATTCGTTTGAGAAACTACTCGGATATCTAAATTTATGAAGATCCTTATAATAAACGTATTTTTGGGTATCCAGTGAAAGCAACAAATTGATGCACATATGTTTATTTAGGTTAGGTTAGGTTGCAAGGGCTGAGTTGAACACTATGGTAACAGCTCACTACTTAAGCCACCAACGGGACCATTGTAATACCCTATACGGTCCCAAAGAGGACCCCTACCCTGCCTAAAGCGAGTCAAAACCACCTCGTGGAAATTATAAATTTTGCTAGAGCCTTTACTTCATAGCTAGAGACCTCAGCGAGGTCATGTAGAAAAGGTTTACCAAGGATGGCCAACCTACGCCTACTAAGCGCTGGACAATGACAGAGGTGCTGGACACTCTCTTCCTCTTCTTTACATCTGCAGCTGCGACAATAGTCGAAGGTCGTCGCCCCCATTCTAGCACCATGCGTGCCTATTATACAATGCCCTGTTAGAACCCTTCTCAGGCGCTCCTGTGCGCCCTTTGTCATATGAGGGCCAGGTTTGCCTGGATGTCTCACACGATGATATGGCTGACCATAGTCCATTTGCAATTCTTATAGTGCTTGTGTTCACACGAAGCCTGAAAGTGGCAATGGGTATACCTACCGAATCATTTCCCGGAAAGATATGGTCGGTGGTGCCTCTTCGGGCCAGCTCGTCTGCTCTGCAGTTGCCTTCAATATCCCTCTGCCCAAGTACCCATATAAGGCTGATACTGAAGTGCTGAGCCATTTCGTTAAGAGATCTGCGGCATTCAGTGACCGACTTTGCGTTGTCGACGAATGAGTACAGGGCCTTTAATGCGGCCTGGCTGTCTGAGAAAATAAACACCCGTTTACCATCCTTAGGCATAGACCCGAGATAGTTCACAGCCCTGTGTATTGTCAGCATTTCCGCTTGGTAAACACTACATGTTTATTTAACATTAATAACAAAAAAAAAATTTATAAAAAAATGATGCTCGTAAAATTCATGGGGGAACGATACAAGGTGGCAGCATTGGTATCATTCCGCCATGGTAAAATTGTAGCTTTTTTATTTTTGACGTTCATTTAATAATCTACAAACATATTTTGTGAATAATTTTTCGATGCTTACTTCGCTCAATTCATATGTATGCAGATACTCAACTTTCATATTCCAGTATCCGGGCATACGGATATCCAGATTTTCCGTTTACGTATCCGGATATCCGATCAGCTGATATCGGGATTTTCCATTTACGAATTCGGATAGCCGGATTTTTTGTTTAGCTATCCGGTTATTCGAATATCCAGTTTATCCGGATAGTTGAAAAATCCGGATGCAGTTCACAGCCTTAGTAGGTACGCATGCGGAAAAGATGGGCATTCCGTATAACGACTACTGCAGAAGCTGCAAATATCCAAATGCCAGGGAAACAGTAGAACAGTTTATGTGTAAATACCCGGCTATCGCTAGAGCTCGACTAAGGTTCCTTGGAACCCCGTTTCTAGAAGACCTCAGCGGTTTATCTGTGATAGCAATCCCGAATATTCTTAATTTTATCAACAACTCTGGCTGGTTGTAGTACATTGACCGTAACATTCCGTAGGTTTTAGACGAGTAACATGGCATCAAAACGGCTTTAAATAGCTACTTGGGCGACCAGGGTCGCAGCCATTTCACCTACCTACCTGAAAAACTATATTACACATGCACATAGATCTGTTCTTTCTGAAATATTCGCTATAAAAACTAATTCCTGTTCACCTTTTCAGATATTACATGGCTACCAAAGATACAAACTTTTATTGATATTTTAGCGCTCTTATCTAACAATTATCAAGTCGTAAAGTTGAACGAAACTATTGCGTCTTATCTGCTATCAATACTTAAACCAGCACTGCAAACACGGCTGGGATACATCCCACAAAGTAAATCCCTAGCAATAAATGGAGAATCTTGTTTTATGTCAGAATCAATAGCCGAAAGAAATTCCACACTAATTTATTGCATAAAAGATCAGCTTGAAGTTTACGAAAAATATGTGTTACCAAGGAAAAGCATTTCAGAAGTAACGAGATAATCTATATTGCATAAATCAAAGAATATGAGTGTATATAAACTTTAATTTCACTAACCAGGTACAGCAAATAGCCTTGGATAAAATAGCACTTCTGTTGCAAAGTGGTATCGAAATATGGAGAATACAACCGAGCTTGGAGTACTTACAGAGTTTGTCTGCAGTAAACGCTACTAAAATGGCAATAGTGGAAAACAAAAGCAATACATATTTGGCTCTACATATAGAAAACATTTCGCATGAAACTGTGGAGATTTATAGGTAAATATAAATTTTGATATTCATACATACATTTGTATGTTAATGTTTTTAAATGAATGCATTTTCCCAGATGGCTGACCTCTGCACAATTTGAACACGTTCAAAGTTTAGATTGCATGGAACCAATACAAATGTCTTTCAGTGCATTGCCATTAACTGGAGATTTAATGTTATACATCTTGAGAAACAATACTGAAACCCCATTAACCATCTATCAGCACAAAGGCGTACTGGGTTTTGAAAGGTTGCTAGCAGCGAGTACCTTGCCCGTAATACAGACATACCACGTATTACATTTGAAGGATGCAGTTAATCAAATCATAGTGTTACTTAAAGACGGCGAATTGTTATTTGTTGAAATAACTTTGAGCGAATTTTGAAAAGAGCAGCGCTCGTCATTCTTATGGTGTTATTTAACTAAAATAAGAACTTTGTAAATACATTCTTAATAAAATATAAGCATTAATGTAAAAAGCAAGCTTTAACTCATTACAAACAACTTTACATCAAAATAAAACAAACTGGCGAATAAATAGAGAACCGGATGCATAATATTTCTGCGCAGAACACCTTTCTGCACATCTGATACCTCCATCTATTTTTGGACGTGTTTTAGCACTCGATGGCCTATGTCGTCTTACTCAAGTTGCTTGCAGTTTTCCTTCGAAACATAAGAATTTGAAATAATTCAACCAACCCTCAGCTAAGTCTGGTAGACATTTTCAAACAGATCGTCCAATTTAACTAACCACTAGACTACTAAAATCATCTTGCTTATAAACAATTTTAGAGATAAGAAAACTAAAGTATATTGAAAGATAAGTTAGCTACAAAACTCAAGCTCTTTCAAAATATTAAAGTTGATTTTGTCGAGTTAATAAAAGCTGATGATACGATGTATGAGAGGCACTGCTTACTTTTAGATACTTGACATGCAAAATTCAACTATAATTTACAATAACAAATGTAAATATATACCATGGTACATACAATGGTTCTTTACTCAAGCTTTTTTAACATTTTTGCCATAAATGAGATAAGTTAGTTTAATAAAATGCTACATATACAACTTGTTTTAGCGATCAATGCTAAGAAAGGTTGTGTCAATTCAAATTGGCTTATGTATAACTGGAATGTAACGTTTTAGTGTGAACTTTCCCGAAGAAAAAAAAATTTAGCAATAACACTTTGTATACATATACTAAGCTTGCTTCAAGTCCCTTCTCATAGCTTTCACACAAAACAACATATAATATTCATGCACAGCACTTTTCATTGTTATGAACTTTAATGCTTTCCTTTTTCAAAATTCATGCGCATTTTTTTTTTTTTTTTTTTGCAAATATAAAATGCATTTATTAATTTTAATATGTACTTTTAATAAACTCCTAAGCCCGGACGTTTAGCTTAACTGCATTGATACATGCCACAAAATGTTATGGTTAATCATCGCTGGATTCAACATTTTCTGTTTGCAGGTTCTTAAATGTGGCCACAGGCACGTATGTCACCAAAGTATACAATTTGTTGGGGGAATCTTCATCGTCGTTTCTCCTGCGCGCCAGACGTACACGCACGCGCACTGGAGTCGAGCTGCGATTATGAAAGGGTGTACTTATTAGTATACATATATATAATGATATGAACGAACAATAAACAAACCTACCGAATACCCTTTGACCAGATGTGCTTATTCAGGCGTGTGTCTATTCTCACATCATTGGTACCCATTTCTTTCTCTGCAAACTTGCGTATTTCTTTGATGGCGCGTGGTGCGCGCTTCTTGAATCCAATATTATGCACACGTTTGGACAAATGTATTGTACATTCACGTGTAACTACCTCATTGATGGCAGATTTATTACGTTTTTCTACTTTGTTTGTTTTCGCCATATTTTTGTCTGAACGTTATTGCCTGCTAACAAAATCCTGAAAGAGAAAGGAAATATATACAAAGTTACTCAATTATCATCATCCAGGTTTTTTTCATGTCAAAATTTTAGTTTTTTCCAGCCTAGTTGTGATGTTTTTGTATACTTTTATCCATCGATCATTCTGCACTTTCATTAATTCTCATCGCACGCCCATGTTAACAATTTGTGCGTTGAAATCTATGCTTGGTTCAACACATGAAACATTTGTGGGCAATTTGTTACACATTTCAATAAAAAGAAATTGCAGAATTCAACGATGTTTTAGGATTTTTCTAAAATAATTTAACAAAAGCCAACCTATAGGAAATGAGAGCCTGACGTAAAAGAGTTTGATGGCTGTCAAACGTAAACGTCAACGCCATTTAGTGCAACTTACTGACGATGGCGTCACCTTGTGCTGAAATTCGGAAAAATTGATAATGAAATTCTTTGGGGTGACATCTATGAGTGATTTTCTTGAATTTAATCCCAACAGCTGTACTAAAGAAAAAACTAGCTGCTAGCTTTAAGCATAGTGTACACTATGGCTGTAAGTAAACAATTTTGTATGGCTAAAAATGTTAAAAACATTTTGTGAGTACTTGAACATTTGAACTAACCAAACATAATAAAGAATTAAATTCAAGTGTCTCTTCTAGGAGTTGGGCTGCTATGGGGCGCTACAAATCCTTTCATACGTCGTGGTAGCACCGGCATCGCCAATGTAAACACTGGTTCACGCTGGCGCAACTTATGGTTGGAGCTATGTATGATAGGCACAAGGCTTCAATATTGGATACCATTTTTGTTAAATCAGTTAGGTAGCATTTTATATGTGTGGACACTGCAATATACTAACATTACCATAGCAGTACCAGTCGCAAATTCTTTAAGCTTCGCATTCACAGCAATTACTGGTTACCTTTTGGGCGAGAAGCTACCGGGGAAATGTAAATTACTCATATTTATGTGTTGGAAGCTTTCACAAAACTTCTCTTATTACAGCGTTAATAATTGGCACGGTATTAGTTAGCTTTGGTAGCTCGTTAATGCTATATGATAAAATGCGCTCAGAACGAAATGCACTGTCAAAGCAAGTTTACCTTTCTCATACAAATGTTGCTGAATAAAATTCTTTCTACTTATTTTATATTTTCTTGAAAACCCAACAACCAAATCATTTATTTATTTTTACTTACTACAAAACAATAAGCCACTATAGAAGTCAAATGAAAACAATGCTACATCTTTGTATACACATTATCAGTTTGGCATTTTTAAAGTGCTTTATGCACAGCATCCACAAAAACTTCCAGCGTTAATAATTGGCACGGTATTGGTTAGCTTTGGTAGCTCGTTAATGCTATATGATAAAATGCGCTCAGAACGAAATGCACTGTCAAAGCAAGTTTACATTTCTCATACAAATGTTGCTGAATAAAATTCTTTCTACTTATTTTATATTTTCTTGAAAACCCAACAACCAAATCATTTATTTATTTTTACTTACTACAAAACAATAAGCCACTATAGAAGTCAAATGAAAACAATGCTACATCTTTATATACACATTATCAGTTTGGCATTTTTAAAGTGCTTTATGCACAGCATCCACAAAAACTTCCATGCTTACAATTGGCGTTTGTGGCGTAATACCGTGCCCTAGATTTGCAATATAACGTTGCTTGCCAAATTTTCGCACCATTTCTGTAGTTAGAGCACGAATTTCTTCTGGTGTTTTATACATATCCTGCGGATCTAAATTGCCTTGCAATGTAATATTTGGACCAACTTGCTTCCGTGCCTCTACTGGATCCACAGTCCAATCTAAGCCTATAATGTCATAACCCAAAGTTGCTTGCTCTTTCAATGAGTGACCAGCACCTTTAGCAAAGAGTGTCTGTAAGCAGTAACAAAAGAAAAAAAGTTTTACGAAGTAATTTAAAAGCAAAAACTCACCAAAGGCACTAAAGGTATTGATTGTTGCTGCAAACGTTCGACCAACTTATCACGAATTTCTTTTATGTAGGGTACTGCCCATTTCAGAAAATCTTCTTTGCTTAAATGCTCTGCTGAAGATTCGAAAATTTGCAGCAATTGTGCACCGGCCTTTGTCTGCATTTCCAAATAATCAACAATGGCGTCAGTCAACATGCCTAATAGCCTTTTTGAATCTACTGGAAAATCGGTAAGCCAAGCTTTTGATTTGGACATAGTTTTACTGCCGCCCCCTTCAATCATGTAACCCATTAGTGTCCACTGGAGACGAAATCAAAATAAATAAACATGAAACGTAATCTATAATGTATTAGAAACTAACCGGTGCACCCGTGAAACCAATAAGTGGCACACGTCCTTCTAGCTTGTGACGCATCATTGTAATAGCATCGCCAACATATGTCAAGCGCCCCACCGCTCCCTCAGGTGTGAGCTTTGCTAAATCAGAGGGTGTTTGCAATGGTTCTGGGAAAACGGGACCCTAGAAATTATTATGGTATGAATGTGTACTCGATTATATTTAAAAATGTTTCCTCTCATTAACACTCACCACACCCGCATGCATTTCCACTGTCATTCCAAGTGCTTGCGGTATTACAAGGATGTCTGAAAATATGATAGATGCATCCAAGTCGAAACGTCTCAGCGGCTGCATTGCCACTTCACATGCCAGTTCGGGTGTACGACAAACAGTAAAGAAATCATGAAGCTTACGTACCTCTTGAAATTCTGGCAAATAGCGTCCAGCCTGACGCATTACCCAAACGGGCACCCTGTCAACGGGCTCGCCACGCGCTGCTCTTAAGAGATTATCATTTTTAAGCGGTGGAAAGTTCTATAAAAGATAAGATTCCTATTTTTGACTATATATAGATATGTATGTAGATAGATTTTCTCATAACGACACTGGAGTTTTCATGGTACATATTTCACTTTAACAAATAAGAGCAACATACATTTTCGACAGCGCACAAGCTTTTTATGAGCATTACGATATAAATAAATCGTTTTAAGTAAGGCATTTCTTTTCTTCAATGTAAATGATTCGTGTTAATTATTTCCAATGATATAATGCAATCTAGATATTAATTTGGGTAATAGTCTAGTTGAGGGGTCGACTGCTAATACGCTACCAAAAATATCGGGAGAGGTGTCAAACGATGCGTCTTGACATCAGTATTAATAATCCGAAGGCCGAAAATAAAAATTTTAACTCTTTCAAGAGATATTAACGAAAAAAGACCAGCGGGTACCTCCGAAACAGGGGGTGGGATCCATATTATTTTTGCGCAGAACACCTTTCTGCGTTGGCGGCCTTCGGCCGCGCTTATAAAAAATAACTCTGGGCTACGCCATGCCAAGTCTGGGCGTGTGGTATAACCGTGGCTACCGCCACGGTGATGCACAATTTTTTTTGTGGGACAAACACAACAATAACCACATAAAAATCGCCAACTTCAACTCCAAATATCTCCGGACAGATATACAATTTTCCTTTTCCGCCTTCGGATTATTGTTCTCGAGATTAATACGCATCGTTTGAACACCTCTCTCGATATTTTTGGTAGCGTATTAGCAGTCGACCCCTCAACTAGACTATTACCTTAATTTGTTGCCATTATCAACTTGCCTTTGTATCTTTCATTTTGTATTGTTTATTAACTGGACTATGCTTTCTGTTGCGAATTACACCGTAAAGTGTGGCCTTTGTTTTAATTTATAACTTGTGAAATTAGAGTTGGTCGTTTCGTTCTGAACTTGGTCAATTGACCGGGTCTCTCAACTGAACAAGTGAACTAGATCTTCGATTTCGATTCTATTTGTTCTTTTAGTTCATTTGTTCTTTTAGTTCTTTTTATCTAATGTTATTCTTTCTCTCTTCTCGTTCGCGAACATTGTAAATTCATACATACATACGCAGAAATTCACAGTGAGCACGAATGTCGATGATGTGGACTATTTATGAAAAACATGTTTTGTAAGAAACTAATAGTTACGTTCCATTGAGACTTGAGCGAGATACGGATAGAAATTTAACATGCAAATGCAACAACAACGTTGTGATCCTGATATTTATCTGGTTCAATTTCTGATCCGTATAGCAGTTCTGTTCGTTTCGTTTTCTGTAGTAGATTTTTTGACAGATAACCACTTTTGAGTTGGTAGCACTCATGGATCAACTATATGGTTGGCTCATCTCTACAGCAATAACATACCTTTGTTCACATTGCCAAAATTAGCGTGTTGGTGTTAGACGAATGGAATGGAATGAAAACATAAAACTTAGCAGCATTTGTAAGTAGTAAGAAAGTGTTGTAAATTCGTTGGTTTCTTTTTAAGTTTGCCATCTCCTTCTGACAATCCCTACTCCAGGGAAATGAAAAAAATAAAATCAGCTGGTGAGATGAGCCAACCATATAGTTGAGCCATTGTAGCACTGAAATAAATACGTGTACATTTGTGTATACATAAAAGACCTCGCCATATTTAAAAGCAAAAACACTGAAAAAGTAAACAACTTGAAGATGATGTAAGGAAAATAAATTGTTGCGAAACTATTTAAATGTTAATAATTCTATCAGTATCTTAAAATTTTGTGTACGTTTCTTCCTATTTTCTACAAAACAGATGTTTTATATTAGTGCTGTCAGCTCTCATAAAGTTGATCCAGATCGTTCCAATGAGATTTGAGCCAGAGCCAGAGCTCGATAAATCAATGGAACGGCCCTAATGATTACATTTATTAAACTTGAAAAGTTCTTATTTACAATTTGTGTCTGTACTCTTTCAATTTCCTGGATCTTCCGAAATTTGTAACTATTTTGAAGTTAGTTATACATATATATATTAACTTATTTATTCATAACACATTTAAATATACCTACACAAAGCATTGCTGCATATATACCCCCCTCAATACTTGCTGTGTTTTTTCGCGGGTGCAAGAAGCAGTGAACAAATTTGCTTGAAAAAAAAAGAACAGATAAACAAAGAGAACAACTTGTTCGACTTGTTCGTTAATCAGAAAAGGAACAAAAGATTCGAATCTCTGAAATGTACGAAAAAGCACAACTCTATGTGAAATGCAGAGCTGTGACCGACAAGTAAAAACATTTTTTTTGCGCTTTGATCAAAGTAGCGCAACTAACAGCTGATCGGTAAAATTCGCACATTCACACGAACAGTTATCGACTCAGTTTCAAAAAAAACTTTAGATGGGTTGGATTTTATATAAGGTGCCACGATTTTCAAACTTTTTCTGATTTGTAGGGGTAGAGGGGTCCTAAAAATCACAAAATTATCATCCGCAACTCTAGGAAACTCTTAGTTTATGAAATATAAGCTTTTTAATTTCCAAATTTAGTAAAATTTCAACTTAAGTCCTGCACTTAAAATTCGGTCGCACATGTCGATAGCGGTATCAAAAGACGCGTATTTTCGTCAAGATTCAGAATCCGAAAGCATAAACTAAATTTTTTATCTCGTTTAAAAGTTATTCGCGGAAAACCCGTCGGTACTATCGTCGCTTTTTTCGTTGTTGCAATTAAACAAATGACGGTGGTGAATAGTGTTGCCAGCTCCGCAACAATATCTTTTTATCTTGGTAGAACATTATAAGGTGGTGGCACGTCGACATAGTTTTTGTAAAACACTTCTAATAATTGTAGTCTAATATTATTTGGGGTGCTGTTCAGAAGGGTGCACTACGCAGAAGGACATCACCGTGGCGGTAGCCACGGTTATGCCACACACCCGGACTTGGCATGGCGTAGCCCAGGGTTATTTTTTATAAGCGCGGCCGAAGGCCGCCTACACAGAAAGGTGTTTTACGCAGAATTACCGTTGAAATTATCATAAAAATCTCCATGAAGTCCAATTTTTTATTTTTTTTTTTGACAAATGTATGTATTCTGCACTTGTTCCAATTAAATACATTCATTTCAAATTATTCAGAGAATTACAAAACAAAATACATTGATAGTGTATGTTTGTTTGCATTTATGTCGACGTGTCACCACCTTATAATCTTCTACCAAGTTAAATAGATATTGTTGCGGAGCTGGCAACACTATTCACCACCTTCATTTGTTTTCGTTTGTTTAATTGCAACAACGACAAAAGCGACAATAGTACCGACTGGTTTTCCGCGAATAACTTTTAAACGAGATAAAAAAAATTAGTTTCTGCTTTCGGATTCTGAATCTTGACGCAAATACGCGACTTTTGATATCGCTATCGACATGTGCGACCCGAATTTTAAGTGCAGGACTTAAGTTGAAATTTTACTAAATTTGGAAATTAAAAGGCTTATATTTCATAAACTAAGAGTTTCCTAGAGTTGCGGATGATAATTTTGTGATTTTTAGGACCCCCGCCACCCCTCGAAAAAAAGAAAAGTTGGAAAATCGTGGCACCTTATTCTAAATATTCCCCGTTTTTGTTGTTATTAAAAGAATCTTTTTATTTATATTAAAGTTTTTATTATTTATTTTTGAACTTTATTTTAACAATTTTATGCGATTTTAAAGCATTTTCGTGCATATAAATACAACCATGTGCATATCCGTTTTGACATTACATTTCATACACGTTCGTATTTGCCATTCTCATTGTTTCTAAATTCGTAAACAATGACTGCGGATATTCTGTGTGATTTTTCGAAAAATGTATTATTTTTGTGAAATTTTTTACTTAATCTGTGGTATTGTAGTGGTCAAAAAGCTTTTATGCAAAAATACTTAGCCTCACAACGCGAAATGGTATTTCGTAATGTCGAAGTACTTATATGTATATGTATTTGATGTGGAAGTTTGCATTTGAGAACACGGTTGCGACTTAAGTTCGTTCCCTTCCACCCCTAATGGCCGTTGGTCCCTTTTTCTCAATTTTGGTTCTTTTTCGGCACAGTTTTGGTACTTTTATTTCTTTTTCACTGAAACAAAAATGCAAAAAACTGCTAAAAAAATTGCCGCAAATCTATTACCCACATATAATTTTCAATTTACTCCAATGGAATTCTTATCACGAAAATTGCTCTATCAATAAAATGTAGCAGAACAATGACATTTCACTTGGGAGATAATTTAGGCGAGGCATTAAAAATGAAGTGTTAAATGTTCAGACAAACACATTGTCATTCATTTTTGATGAAACAACGCACTTATCAGAAAAAGATTTGTTTTAGTGTTTAGATATTTCGATCGGTATTCAATTATTATACAGTTGAAACTTTTAACACGCTTCATTTTTAGTCTGAGTTCAAAACTCACACATACTGAATCTAGGCTCTGGTATGAAGTTTAAACTGGGAATGAAAATGAAAGCATCTATAAAAATAACATTAACACAATTGTTTAGTTTCATTTACGATTTATTGAAATTTTTTAACCGTTCCTTACTAAAACCTAACTGCGCTATACATTTTATTTCATTGCAATCAAGCAAAACTAGGTTCACAACGTTAGATTGGTGAAAGACATAGTCTTATCCTAAAAATTTGAAAATGTGATACCTAAAGGTACACTTTATTTTTGTTTGTGCAGTTTGAACTAAAGCCAAGTGTCTCCTTTATTAAAATTTTATATAGGACACCCCTGAAACATCCTACAATTTTCGCTTTTTACAACAAATACGATACTCTAGTACCTTACGAATTGTTTGTATACCAATAAAATAAAACTAAAATTTAGTCCTTTTTTTCACGTCTGGTCCTTTTTTCGATAAATTTTGGTCCCAAATGACAGCATGGTGTGGTAACCGTGTTTAAGAATGCACGTGATAAGGTTGCATTTTTCCGAACTTAATTTTTTTTAAATAATGAAATAGTAGTATGCAAGCGACTGCCATAGTAGTAGACATGTACATGAATATTATGAACAAATTTTAAAGCTAAAAAAAATTTCTTTGAAATATAATCTAAGAGAAGATGGACATGGGGCGTAGCTTCATAGACGCGTATTAGGCGCAGCATAAGCAATCTTGAGGTGTAGGGAGAGCTTAGCTGCATGCCGTATTTTGCAGGCGTCTGCGAAGCTACGCCTTTTGTGTATCTTGCCTAAGTTCAACTTTTTAGGAGATCTAACATTTTTAATTAATATTGATAAATAACACCTAAAGCAAATACGCTTAAGGTGACTTTTGCGTCGTTTAGGCACTTACGTTGCGTCTACATCTGACTTAGAACACACGTGCTTTAATTGCTTCAGTCCATAAGCAACGCGACGCCAACGTCAAAGCAACACACAAATAATTAAAAACTTACGTTCAGAGAGACGGTGGAACATATCCTCCTGGAACGCGACGCAATCTGATGAGGGCACAATAGATCAACGGTCGCAGTGAAATCCCCAATAGATTTTCTATCTATCTTCATGTTATAAAAATAGTTGTATTTCATTTTTCCTCATGTGACAGGGGAACTTTTAACGTCCGTTATTTTAAAGTAACCCTTATTTGACGAATCACTGAACGATTTCTTTCAAATAAAGTGTTTGTTAGCGTTCACCGAAGATAGTGAAAACGGCCCCTGGAATTGTTAGCTTATATAACCAAGGAAAGTTATGCATAAGCATAATTGATCAGCACAAAACGAATAGTTAGAGAAAATTTTAAATATAATGCATATGTATAAAATGCATGCAATTTATGAAATCATGTTTGTTATATAAAATTAGTTTGACATATCAGATTTGTCAATATTATGTTAGTCCTGCTACTTTTAACACATTTATAATATTTAAGAAGAACATTTAAGAAGTTAGAAACATGATTAATGCTTACATTAATACGTGTTTCATTTATTTTCATTGAGTAATAAGTTCGTAAAAATAAAAGCACGTTTTTATAAAGTGCATGTGAAGCTCCATAGATAAAATGAGTAATAGAAGGAACATTGGTTTACATATTACATTTTTAAAATGAAAATCTCCTGCTAAAAAAGTAATAGAATGAATATTGGTTTATATATTACATTTTTAAAATGAAAATCTCCTGCTAAAAAAGGAGAAAAACCTAACTACATTTTTTCATTTTCGTACTTAACTACACTCCCTTTTGTGATTCAGGATTACAGGCAAATTTTGAAAAAACTCCGAACATTGATTCCTTTATTATACTTCATTCCAGTGCCTATTTTCACGGCCTGCGACTACCTTCCACTCTATTCGCAATATAACCTCGAATTAAGCTGCCAAACTATATAGTAAACAATGGCTTTGATGCTGTCGCACATACAGCTAAAATGGTGAGAGTTATATCCATTGTTTACTATATAGTTTCGCAGCTTAAGTGGAGGTTATGTTGCGAATAGAGTGGAAGGCAGTGGACTAGGCAGTCGAATGTCATATAATGAAGGAATGGTGTTCGGAGATTTTTCTAAGTTAAAAAAAAATGATAAAAGCTTTAATATAAATAAAACTTTTGTTTTAATAACAACAAAAACGCCATATATATTCTGTATACATAAATTTGTAAGGATTATCTCACTTTAAAATTTGAATTTAATAATCTAAAGTTTTTGTTTGAAACTGAGTCGAGAACTGTGCGTGTGAATGTGCGAATTTTCACCGATCAGCTGTTAGTTGCGCTACTTGGTAAAATTTACAATGGTTATATCTGTTCCTCTATACACCAGGTTAATAATGTAATGGTTTTTATTTATTTGACTTTCTTTCACAATTTTTGGCGATGTGGAAATGTGAACCTCAGATGACAGCTGTGCGTTCTGTCATTTGCTCCCATGTTCACAGAGTTGTACTAATTATCTCAATTCCATATTGTTTTCACTTTTTACTTCAAAAAAAAATATGGTGGTAGGTTTACAAATTTGTTACATTTTCGATAAGTTGTGTACATATTAGCATATCATAAGTATATCATCCCTTTATCCTACTTATTATAATTTTAATAACAAGTTAAGTATACATTTTTGTAAGTTATTTTGATTGATATATATATATTTTTTTCCTTTCTTTTGTTTTTTTAAACTGTTCATTACTACTGTTTAACATTGCTTACTTAAAATTAAGATTTGTACATTTCTATATGTACTCCTTTTTGTCTTTTTAATACAACAGTTTTTATTTGTATTAGGGAAAATATTCTAATACGTAGCAATCTTACATCTAAAGTTTATTATTATTGTTTTTTTTTTAATCTTTAAAGTGAATTAGCAAAACCAGCATTATGCAGAAAATTAATTAATTCTTCATAGTACGAAAAATTTTTTGTCACAAAGAGATCTTGTAAATTGTTGAATTTTTTGGAAATGGTACTGGTTCTGAAGGCACTGTGATTGTTCATTCAAATATCATGTGCTGTGTCGTTTCTGCCACATAGCATACTTGACAGTGGTCAGAGATGTTTGCTTTAAATTTTTTTAAGTATATCTTTCCATACGTATATCCTAAAATCAGTCTATTCAAAAACTTCGTGTCATATGCATTAAATGTGTTTTTTTTTTGTTTTTGAACCAAGGGTCTTTTCCTTTAATGCTATTAGTTCTATAATACCTGCATCCAGTTTTGGACATTTGTCTTTTATTTCTCCTAACGTTCTGTCCCATAGTTCCCTGCCAATTCTCAGAAGGGCTGCTCTGGGTGTTAAATCTGGATTTAAATGTTGCCCTACTTCAGTTGCTTTTTTTGCCGCTTCATAAGCTTTTTCATTCAATGTTATACCCATATGACATGGTACCCAAATTATTTGGATTGTCTCAATTTTTGATGCCTGCAATTGATTATGAATTTCCGCTACTAAAAAATTTGTTGTGCTGTCACAATCAAGATTACTTATTGCTCCTAGGCTGTCCGTAAAAATAGCAAATTTATTTCGTTTATACCTTATTGCTAGCTTTACTGCTTCATATATTGCCACCAATTCTCCAAAAGTTGAAGTAAAAACCTGGTCTATTTTGAAAAGATAGGATACCTTACTTTCAATGTCATATACAGCACATCCCGTACTATCACTTTCAACTGAGGCATCTGTGGCCAGTGTATAGAATTCCTCACTTACAAGCCAGTCCAATTTGGCATAGTACAAGGCTTTTAAATTTTCTCTTGAATATTCCCTTTTGGATTTACTTAATTTTGAATATGTAAATTTTATATTATTATATTTTTGAAAGCTTATCTTTGTATTTATCTTATCCAAAACATGTCTAAACTGATTATATGCATAGCTGTAACTCGATCTAGCTGTGCTATTTTTTTTTATACTGCTCTTCATTTCCGGGTTCAATAGCCATTGTTTCGCCAATTCTTTGGTAGTTAACCAAAGCGCTCTGGAGAGTGGAGGAAATTCACAGGCCAGAGCATATCTTGCATACGTTGGTGTGTTTGGTGGAACACCCAGGCATCTTCTCAGAGTTTCGTTTACAGACGTAATTAACTGCTTACCCGCTCCTTTTGGCGCGTCTGCAAACGTCGTATTTGCATATTCCGATTTCGATCTAACATAGGGTTTGAACAAATTTACAGCATTTTTGGGAGCCAGACCTGCCCTAATGGTTGTCAATTTACTTATGAGGTTTTTTGCATTTATGATGGAGTTTTTAATTCCCTGCACATGTTCTTTGGAAGTCGAATTGGCACTGACTATTCTGCCTAGCCATTTTACCTTTTCTACTTGTTGTATGCTATCTCCATTTAGTTGTAAATTAAACCTTCTTTTTGTAGTGCTCATGTACATGAAACATGTTTTTTCTGTATTTAATTCTAAGTTAATTTCATCACAAAGCTGTTTAAAATTTGTTATAGTAGTTTTTAATCTCAGCAGTGCTTCCTCGTCTGTTTTACAATGGCAAATTATTGCCACATCATCCGCATATTGAAATATTTGTGTCGTTTCGTCATTAACCTCATGCAATCTCGCAGTATAAACACTGAACAGTATAGGCGAAAGACAACTACCCTGCGGTAGCCTATTTTCAATTTGTATTGTGTGTTTCCCTAAACTCAACTTTCTATATGAAAATAAGTTAAATATGCACTTAGCAATGTTTGGATGAACTTCTTTCAACCTTAGAATATTGTAGAGAATTTCTAAATCAACACAGTTGTATGCATTTGAAATATCTAGGATGTAGTGCAAGGCCTCATTTAGACGCATCGTGGCAGAGCGATTTTTCCTATATGCAAAACTTCTGTTAGGAATTACTTTATTATTTTCTATAAATTCAGTTAATTTATCTTTTATCATCATATTGAGACTTTTTACGACCACAGATAACAGTGATATGGGTCTATAGTTTCTGAAATCAGCCAAGTCTTTCCCAGCCTTAGGGATAGGGATAATTTTTATTTCCCTCCATTCTGCCTTTACTGCATTGTTCTTAAAGTGTTCTACTAGCGCATAAAACAGTCCCTCTTTTGTCTTAATTGAAAGCTCTTTTAGCATATCAAACGTGATCCTATTCAAACCCCCCGCAGTAGATTTTTTCTTGTTTAATAACTCAAGGAACTTTTCAGAACTAAATCATATTTTCTCCCTTAATCGTTGTCCATTTACCATATCCTGCTCATATATGATGCTGCTACTTTGTTTTACTTGCTGTTCAAGTTCTTTAAGATAGTTCTCATTATCTTCCTATGCCCATACATTTTTTTCGCCATGATTCATGTTGTGAACATTGTTCACAAACCGCCACACCTCCTTAGCATTTGGATTCATGTTTATTTCTTCAATTTTTTCCAGATAGTTTTTCCTTTTCGCTTCCTTCACTGCTTTCTTCCATCTTTCCGATTCAATTACTGCAGCTTCAAGGTCCACTACATTGCCTGTTTGCCGAGCTTTTTCCTTTTTGCTGTCAGGACTCTAACGCTTTTGGTGTGTATCCCGTATTGTTCAAATCAATAGTTGCTTTTTTTCTCGCATGTCTTATTTTTCATGCAAAGTCTTCCAAATCTATGAAATCTACCGTATTTAAATTATCTTGGAGCTTTTTTCTAGCTACAAAAAGGTTTGGTTGTTTGCTATTCATCATTTCTATGACTATCGGCTTGTGGTGGCTGCCACCGAGGTATTCATCATGACATTTGACATGTTGGTAAAGGCTAAATCTAAAACCGAGTTCGTATTGTAATTAGCACAGTGATAGGTCGCCGACCCATCATTCAGACATATAAAATTAATATTGCTTACAGCACTATGTAAAAATTTACCTTTTGCAGTATCCACTACATCTCCCCAGGTGCACATCCGTGCATTAAAGTCCCCAAGGAAGAGAACGCTTTAAAATTTTTCAAGGTGAGCTAAAATTCTACTTACTTCCGATTCAAACACTTGTGTACCTAGGTTTGGCGGAAAGTATGCCGTGCAAATAGTTAAATTTGTTGTTTTTGCTATTAAAATATCCTGATCAGTATGAAATTTGATTTTTGTAAATTTTATTTTTTTCTAAAACCAATGGCTACTCCTTCATACCCATCGGTCCTAGTTTTTTTTAATAAATTAAATCCAATTAATTTGTCATTACATTTTTTTATGTCATGAGAAAATATCTCCTGAAGGCACACTATATCAATTTTATTTTTTTGATTAAAAAAATTTATATGACTTTTGATTGATTTTAGGTTTTGCACATTATATTGTAGTATTTTTATTGTGTCCATATTCATTATTTCGATTTTGTTTAACTGTTAGCCTCTCACTAACATGATTCTGACATAAGTTTTCTATGAGCTGCACTATTGCGTCATTGGTGTCTGTTGCGAATCCTTTGCAGAAGCGGTTGAAATACAACTCCATTTAAATGCGTTTATTTCTGATTATATGTAAATGTGACAATTACAATTAGTTAATTTATTATAATAAATATTAGTAAACTCACCGCAGTTTCCACTTCTGCTTGGGCTGTTTTCTGTCGGTTTTTTTATCAAGTTTAATTTTTCAGCTTCAATGCTAACAGCTGACAGCTTAGAGAAGACAAAACTGCGGTGTTGCCGTGTGACATCAAAGTGATACAATGGTGTTGTTGCCATGTAGCATAACGTTGCAGGGTATTTGAGATCTGTTCATAACAGTGTCTATATTAAATTTTTCCACTAGTAAAGTTAGCAATCTTTCTATTTCTCCAACTTTCGTCCAGTTCTGCTTTTGATAGCAGGGTTCTTCCAACTTGTTTTCTTTCCTAGTATAACTTTTCTCTGGTTTGGTTCTTCGCTCGTTCCTTGCTACATCACTATATCTATTTCTTATAAGACGTTTGTTTATCACTTTGTCATTGTTAATGCATTCCACATTTGTTTTATTCAACATCGGAAAACTTTCATCCATTTCTTCTAAAAGACTAAATCTGTTGTTGTAATTAATAGTGCTATGATACGTTTCAAACGCCTCAACTTTTGAAATTTTCTTAACCATCATTATTTCTAATACTTGTTTTTCCTTTTCCCACTTAGGGCAGTTGTTTCTATTTAGAGCACAATGCTCACCACTACCACAAAGAACACACCGATTTGGTTCTTTACAATTATTTTTTTTCACAGCCTTCATCTTTTCCGCACATAATACATCTGGGCTTAGCTCTACACCCCATTCGCGTGTGTCCTAGCCGACCACAGTTATAGCATTGCCTAATTCTTGGAATGTAATGTGTCACTTTGAATTTGACACAGTAAATATCTATAGCCTCAGGTAGCTCATGCCCTTCAAAACCTATCTTTACCGTGTAGGTCGGAACGAATTTTTCTTTTTCTTTCGGATCCCTTTTGGTTATCCTAGTGACAGATGTTACTTTTATATCCGTGTTTATATTACTCCATATTTCATCATCAGTGAATTCTAAAGGAATATTCCTTACCACTCCTACAGTTTCCACAAATTTTTTGGGTATGAAAGGTCTGAGTCCTAGTTCTTTCACCTTTTCGTTGTTTACACATTCATTTGCGTACTTATGATTTAAAAAATTTATTTTCAATAATGTTCTTCCAATTAATTAATTTAAGGTTTTTAATGCCTGTTATATCTAACTTTCTGATTTTCTCCCATTAAAAAAGTCCATTACTAATTTTTACATTTTTAAATAACTCACTTTTGGAGGAGTCCACCAACACACTGAATTCACCACGGTGCCTTTCCGTGTATTCCTCACTTTTTCTTTCCTCACTCCTATCTTTATTTTCAACTGTCTCCATATTCTTTTCTGCCTCTTGTTGTTTATTATCATGCACACTCTTTATACCTGCTTTACTTCCACTTGCCTGTACTTCATTACGTTTAATATTGTCTTGTTCTTTCTTACCACTATTTTTGTTTTCTTCTTCTTTACCTTTTGTTTTTTGCCTCCTTTATTTCTGTCCTTATGTCCATACCCTCATTTGTCACATTTTGCGTTCTTTTTGTTGCTCCTGTCACCATTTGTTCAGTCATTTTGTTTGCGTTCTGCTACCAATTTGGTCCACGCGCTTCTTGGAATCAGCATTCCTTGTAACGGAATCTGAATGCCGTTATCTTTTTCCGTTTTTAGTTTTTCAGCTTTTAACTCTCTACCTAAATCAAACTTTCTTTTTTCTTCGATTTCTAACTGCTTTCGTTCTTTTTTTTGTATTTCGCCTATAGCTAGTCTGCCGATTTCGATTCCTATATTCCAAAAAACCCGTGTCCAAGTCATCGTCCACGTCCGTCTCCATGTCATCCCGCCTATAGCTAGTCTGCCGATTTCGATTCCTATATTCCAAAAAACCCGTGTCCAAGTCATCGTCCACGTCCGTCTCCATGTCATCCGCACCAGCGTCATCCCTGACCACTGCCTTCGACGCCTCGGCGTCGGCCATTTTGTATTTTTTCCCAGTAATACAGCGTCTTCAGAACCACTTACCAGAATTTATGTTTCTAAATAAATGCTGAAAATGTTTTTGAATTTCACTTTTTACTATTTTCAAAATACTTTTAATAACAATTTGTACAGAGCACTTTTTTCCACTGCTATTTAAACAACTTTTACAATATAAGTCAAATTCTTCTTTATATCAAAAAGCCTACCACCTTCACAGTTTGACAATACAACGCCGAATAAAATTCTGTATTAAAAAATAAAGTTATTTAGAGTTTCTATCGAGGCTGGGTAACTCTGCACGGTGTTGACCTAGTACACTATTTCTTGATACTTTGCGCAATATGGCACCAATACGCACAGAATAGTAAAAACTCAGCAATCTAAAGCTGGAGTCATTGGTGCCGTATGTCGTATCGCTGTATCCGTATCCCTAACGTAATCAGCTGTTTATCGTTACGACGGTAAACCAAAACCCAATTGGTTGGCTACGATACGGTTACGACCTTAGCGGCACCAATAATCGATTGCATTGATTCTCATAAGGTTGGTCGAATCAGCTGTAAAAAGGTTACCGATACGGTTACCGATAAAGCACCAATGTCTCCAGCTTAATGAAGAGCGGCATCTGGTTATAGGCACATGCGGTTATCAAAAGGGTAATTTTTTACGACAGCATGACACTGCTAATACGCGTCCAAAAATATCGAGAGAGGTGTCAAAGGACGCGTATTAATCTCGAGAACAATAATCCGAAGGCGGAAAAGAAAAATTGTATTTCTATCCGGAGATTTTTGCAGTTGAAGTGGGCGGTTTTCATGTGGTTGTTGTAATGTTTTTTGATTTTGATTTTCCGCATTCGGATTATTAATACTGATGTCGAGACGCGTCGTTTGATACCTCTCTCCATATTTTTGGACACTTATTAGCAGTGTCATGCTGTCGTAAAGAATTACCATCAAGAGATCTGGCAATTCTTTACTTTAGCTGGCAACTGCTAAAACTCGTGCAATAAATATCAGGAGAGGTGCCCAAAGACGCGTTTTGATCCCAGGTCAATGAATCCGAAAGCGGAAATTCAAAATTTTATTTCTGTCAAAAGATATTTCCAAAAAACTGAAAAATTGCCCCGGAGCGCTCTGAAATCAGGGGTACGATCCATAGTATTTTTGCGTAGAACACCTTCCTGCATTGGCGGCATTCAGCCGCGCTTATAATTACCCCGGGTGGGTCCAACACCGGTTTGGAGACCAAAACTATATCCGCGCTAAACACTTTTACCCACAGTTTTTCTTGTGGGTACCCCAAATATCATCAAAACTACAACAACCACATCAAAATTTTCAATTTTTTTTTGCAAATATCTTTGAAAAGAAATAAAATTTCCAATTTCCCCTTCAGGGTTCATAGCGCGTCTTTTGACACCTCTCACGATATTTTTGGACGAGTTTTAGCAGTTTTGAGCTAAAGTAAAAGATTACCAAAGATCTGCATAATAGCTGAAGATACAAGGTAATTAGTTTATCTAGTTCAAAATCTACATTCTCATCGTTACGTTATCACCGACATCTGTTAACAAGATAAATAAAATAATTAAACAAACATTTTTAAGTTAAACGGTTTTATTGAAAACAATACTCACATGAAGTAAAAATAATACTTGTTATGGAATCGCATTTACGATGGAAGCAGTAAGGAAGGCGGTCGGCATGATGTGTTGGTGCACAGTGGCTAGTCATTGTCGGCTGGGGCGCGTCCTTGCCAACCTTATTGTTCCCGCGCCATAAACAGAAAAAAGTCATATCATGCCTATCAAACTAGCAGCTGCCAAGTTAAAAAAAAAAAAAACCGACAGAAGCGCAGAGAACGACTCAAAACGCTTATAATTCCAATTGAAACGACATCCGGTCGAACCGGATGCCACGGACAGACCGTTAACATTCAAAACTTTAAATTCAAATTCAAAAAGAAGAAACTCAAAAAAAAATCTAACGCAAAAGGAGACAAAGCATACCGAACCGGAAATGACCGGTTACTAACTGATACAATTTTAAAATCAAAAAAAAAAAACGCTGAAAATAAAATTAAAAAAAAAGCTGAAAAGGGAAAATAAACAAAAAGGGCCGAATATACACGGGGGCGCCGCGGGTGGTGTTGCGACGCCCGGTGCTTATGTCCCACCCTCAAAAAACCATGGCCACCGACGCACCTATAATTTCGGTGGCCCCCTACCTGGTAACCCTACGTGCCTTCTAAATAAATGGCAACGCCAGCATTCTCATTTTAATTACAATTTTATTGACAATTCATTTTAATAAAGACTTATTCCGTACTTATGGCTAATATAGGTTATAATACTAACCCTAAACTAAGGCTTATTCAAACGAATATAAGGGAAACCCTAAGCAAAAAAAAATTCAAGATTAGGCTAGTCTCATATTCTTTTCAAGAAGAAATTTTAGTTCCAAAGTTAGCGGAAGGCCATAGATATAATTAAGTATGGGGGCGGAAGTAAAAAAAGAAACAATTGCTGTAATTTAGCTTATTTCGTTGTATCCTATTCTATTATAGTTTATTTTATTGTACTTTATTTTATTTTATTTGTTTGTTTTTCTTATTTTAGTCTATCTCATTTCGTTTTATTGTATTCTATGCTTTCTCTTGAAGAATTAGTTTAACTTTACGGTGTCTTTTTCTTTTATTTTTATTATTATTATTTATAAACTTTATTATTTTATTATATTTTATTTTATTTTTGGTATATTTAATTTAATTGAGCTGTATTTTATTCTACCCGCGAAAAAAAATTGTGTCTGAACATATACGACTAATTTATTTAGATTGTGATATCTATTTGTATCGGTGTTTGACAGTTTCAGAAGCTGTCTTTAATTTGCCTACTTTTGATATTATGTATTATAAGGTTTGTATGTCTGTGAACATATGCACTTTATGTATGTCATTTCAGGTATGTATGCCTATCCGTATTTTTGCGAACAACGCAAGTGCTATAGATTCTAAGCTTATTAACGTTTTTTACGCTTTTCAAAACCGTTTAAGCACTCCTTTTATGTATAATCTACGTTTAAAGTTCGTATGTATTTACGTAGTAATAGGCTTATCATGCTTCAGCCGCTGACATTAATTATTTAACTATGTTAACCTTAGTTTAAAACTGAATAATCCGATATTTCAAATTGGGTATACCGTAATTATTTACGCTTCTATAATGACCCTAGTTCACGCCTCTAAATTTTATGCATGAAAAATCTTAAATGGAGTTCATACCCACCCAGCATCTGGATGACGAATTTACCTCCGTATCAATAAGCGCTGATTACTCCTTGCGACTAAATACCGATTTTTGTTAAACAATTGAACCAACTTTCCATTTAAAATCCGATTGCCTTCCTATGCTCACACTTCTCGATAAATAAATTCACAAAAAAAATTATGACTACATAAAAATGTGGTCGAGACCTAAGGAATTGTGTATGCTGTCCCTAGACTACGATGTCCGATAGCATTTCTGCTGACACGTAAAAAAAAAGAAAAAAATTACAGTGTATGAAACCGTGGTACGGAAGCTCCGATGTGGTTGAACCGCTGGTAATTTAAGCTCGATATGCTCCGGCTTCAACATCCCACATGGGCTATGCTTGTTAAAACATCACACTACCATTATTCCAGAGGGTGACCATAGACAATGTTGGATGTTGCAGTCGTGTGTGAACCTCGTTCAAGTTAACTATCGGCAATTACCTGAGGTTTTAATTAGCTCACCTTCGAGCTTCCTGACACTTCATCCGCTGAGGAAATACGTTTATAATATAATATTATGATATTGGATTACGCACTAAATATGATGCAAAAATGAATCGCAAGCATATTCCCAAATGATTCCAAAACACATTTCATAAGATTGATAATTGTAGTTAAATACGAAAAAAAAAAAATATTGTGAAAGCTAATAGAATGTCATAGCAAATATGATGATAAAACGATAAAGGCCAAGCACGAAGCTTTGTCGCCACCCGGGTCATTTGGTTACCTCGGACCAAAGCGCCAACCACCACCAACGGTGCCTACTATTACCACGGGCATCACCATCGGTAGTACCTCCCCCAACTCCTTCATAAGCGCCAACCACGAGCGCAACAACCACCAGACGTACCGCCACACCAGTTGCAACGCACGTAGCGGGGCCACGTACAATAGGCCTGCGGCCATTAATGTTAACACCAACAACAGGCGGTACCACCGACCCCAATACTAGCCGCATCTTTATTAGAGGCGTTCATACCGGCGAAAATACTGCTAGCGCATCTTTATTAGATGCGTCCATACCGGCGATAATACTACTAGCGCATCCTTATTAACTGCGTTCATACCGACAATAATACTACTAGCGCACCCTTATTAGCTGCGTCCATACCGGCTATAACCATACTAGCGCAACCCTTATCCGCTACGACCATATGGGCTACAATAAACCAGCTACAATGACCACCACAGGGCAGCGAATATAGGCCTGCGGCCATTCCAATTGCGATAACGAACATCAGCGGTTAAGCGGTGAGTTCGTTCCAATACTGAACTAAAATTATGCATTTGTAGCCTTAACCTTGTCTTTTAAAATTATATTTTTGACTCCGCAACATTATATAATGTCAATATACCAACATACTCAAGTTTAAGGCTATCACCCTAGTGTAGAATTAAAGCGAATGTGAATACGAATGCAATATGCACAATGACCAAAGGAAATGAAAAGTTTAGAAAAAAAAAGCAATTCTTGTTGTACGTTCAAAATTGTTGCATACAAAAAAAATTACCCAACAAAAAAACAAAGCATATTTTAATGGTCATAGGTGTGCAATTTATACTGCCTGTGAAACAAAAAAAAGTGTTTCAGATATTAAAAATTTGCTTTGCGTTACGGTAGAATTTTACCATTACATTTTTTTTAATTGATGCAATCGTTGCGAATATGATTTTGGAATGAGCTAAAGTGTTGATATTGTTTCGGTAAGGAATAAAGTTTTATTGGTAATTCAAGTTCAGTTGCATTATCAGCTAAAATGCATTAAATCTATATTAAGAGACGCAAATAACAAGTAATGCGGATTAGCTTGCATTATCAAAACAAAAACTTCTTTTGTATACATTTTTTGTTAACTGAGTTGAACTAAGCCCGAAACAATACCAACCCTGACTGTTACATGTAAAACAGTTTACGTTTCACTTGAACAAGTAAAACGATCTCATTAATTGTACTATAAGCTTAAAAGGTTTATGCTTTACCTGAACCTGTAAACCAATTTCGTTGAGTTCACAATAAATTTAAAAGTTCACGTTCTTCCCGAACAGGTGTATCACTCCCGTAATTTTTCCATGAATTTAAAAGCCTACGTTTTACTTGAACTTGTGAAACAATATTTTTTTGAGGGGTAGGATTTACCCCAAGTTTAGTCCTAGTTGCGTTTATAATAAATTTGCTAGTGCATAGTACATATTAGTGTCATTATACTATGTGTAATACCAAATTGATGTTCTGTTAAACTCAAAGTAAATCTAATACAACAACCTATTAATTTTGTAAGGGGCTCCAATTATCCGAAGTTGTATACAAAGTGTACAGCTCTAAGATAGGTTTGTAAAAACAAAAAAAAAAAGAGAAAAGGGCATTTAACCAAATTCCTACAAAAAAGAAGATTTTTTTTTATTACATATATAGTATAGTAGATTATAAAACAAACCAATTATTATTACTTTCAATGAACCGTCGCAAAACGCGGCTCACAATAAATTTTTCTAAAAACTTACAAAAAGGAATAGAGTTCCTCTTTAATTAGGCTCGCATTTTTGATTGCTATATTTTTTTTTATAAAATTATTTATAAGCTTAAACATATTCAAAAACCTTGCAGTAAGAACAGAAAAAGAAAGCTATGTTGGTAATAATGAATATTGAATAAATTTGTTAACAATATGGGAATGCTGGCATCATTATTGATTTAGAAGGCACGTAGGGTGAACAGGTAAGGGGCCACCGAAATTTAGGTGCGTCGGTGGCCATGGTTTTTGAGGGTGGGCTAAGCACTGGGCGTCGCAACTACACCCGAGGCGCCCCTCTATATATTCGGCCCTTTATGTTTATTTTCCTTTTGGTTCTTCTATTTTATTTTCAGCAGTATTTTTTGAATTTTGACTTCAGAGTAGTAACCGGTCATGTCCGGTTCGGTAATTTTTTCTTGCGTCAGTTTTTTTTGAATTTTTTTTGAATTTAGATTTTGAATGTCAACGGTCTGTCCGTGACATCCGGTTCGTCCGGATGTTATTTTATTCTGAATTTATAAGCGTTTTGAGTCGGTCTCTGCGCTTCTGTCAGTTTTTTTGAATTTGACAGATCTTGGTTTTGATAGGCATGATAGGAACTTTTTTCTGATTATGGCGCAGGAACAGTAAGGTTGGCAAGGACCCGCCCCAGCCGACAATGACTAGCCACTGTGCACCACCACATCATGCCGACCGCCTTCCTTACTGCTTGCATTGTAAATGCGATACCATAACATACCCTGCAAAAATTGTTGGATTACGTGTTCCATTTTCTTCATGTGGGAGTACTCTAACAATACCTCTTTGCAATGCATTTGCGGACCACCATCAGCCGATCAGTGCTCGCTTTTTAACGATCGTGATCATGACACGATGACGATCGAACAGAGTTGCCAAAAGTAAAATATTGCATACAAATAACTGATAATAAAACTTTACTATAGGAGCTCTGATAAAATGCAACCGCGCACTGGTTTTATGTATACATACTATATTATAGAGAAATATTAGTTTCCTTATTCACGCAAATGCTAAATAACAGAAGAATTTTCGTACTATAAAATATAAAAGTTGTATTGCCCCTCTTCATTTACTTTCATTTTAAATTAAATTCACTCCGATAATTCTTTCCGACACAATTCCTCTTTAGTACTTTGGCATATGATCGTCTGTGGGTGCTCCATGGAGTACTGCAGTGAAAGTACTTTCGAAAGTACTCTATAGCATACTCCCAAACAAAGCGAGAGTGGGATCACCTACTCCTCTCCTAGGACATCGCAATGTTAATTGGAGCACATTTTTTGTATGAATACAGATTAGTTTTGGAACACTCCTATACTCCTAAAGGAGTATTCCTTAAACTATTTATGAAGTAATCACGATCAGCAGGTTCGATACACGTTGAAGAAACACGGAACAGGTAGAGATGCGGAAAAGTTATTTAAATCTTACCTTACTCTACTACACTCCCTTTTGTGATTCAGGATTTTTGGCAATTTTTGGAAAAACTCTGAACATCATTATTTCATTATATTTCATTCGACTACCTTCTTTTACTGCCTTCCACTCTATTCGCAACATAACCTCAATTTAACCTGCCAAACTATATAGTAAGCAATGGTTGTTTGTGCACGTACGCGAATTCTATAAATTTACATAAAGCAATCTGCAATAGAGGAAAGGTAGAACGAAGAAATTGGTGCGTAATTTAGGCAAAGTAAAAGTTCCAAAGTAACTAATTTGTATAATTTTTCCCGGTTAGCAACTCAATTTACCTATAAACAGGTTGAAGGTAATTTAAAGCAAAAGGAAAATGGCTGATGAACAACCAAATCTTGTAGCTGGACATCCACCAGCAGGTAAGTACAATTCAATATGGAAATACAGCTAGCGCTTATATATTTTATATTTAATTTATTTAT
The DNA here is from genome assembly GCF_040869045.1 of Eurosta solidaginis. Classification (NCBI taxonomy): domain Eukaryota; kingdom Metazoa; phylum Arthropoda; class Insecta; order Diptera; family Tephritidae; genus Eurosta; species Eurosta solidaginis. The sequence goes on from NC_090321.1 coordinate 31,461,515, forward strand.
TATTACGGCTGTTTAGGCCTAAAACACGATCACTTTGTTCTATTGAATATGCTGTCAGAATGCCATTTGATTCCGATCAGCATATTTACTAGCGTGACAAACGGACGAGTCTGGGATGTTGGAAAGGACGAGTTTCCAATCCTCCAGTGCTCCCAGCATAAGGCAACAAAATTTGGAACATATATGTATTTTTCAATTATATTGGCGTTTTAAGCTGCTAGATATGTATATGTGTACATTCAAATGTATGTATATGCGCTTACTTGTTTATAATGCGGAGATGTGTCACAATTTCAATGCATTTAAATATGGCTGTACGATGAAAATAAGTAGTAGATCAATAGGGAGATAACTCAAAAATCTTAAATTTCGAAGGACAGTATGTTCCAGATGGCTACTTTTTAGCGTTTTGACAGGATTTTCAATATGGTGACGCACACGGCCGGCTATATTTAGCGGGTGATTGAATGAGATACAGGTTGAGATCACGGTAGTCACTTTAAAAATCAGGTGATCCATTCTATTTGTATTTTTAACGGCTATACCGAAGATGTCACACTTGTCTTATCTACAATGTTCCAAACTTCACACCGGCTCGGTGTACCTAATAATTAAGTTTTTGCTTTCGCAGATTCTCATATGGCATATTAAAATACAACCTCCGTAAAAATTTTAATTAGTTTTAAAAAGACATATCTACATATACTTAATTGACGCTTAACCATTTAAACGGTTATGGCCATCCAACAAGGAATATCCAGAATACTAAGTCGTCGCCCATGTACATACATTGTGCTCCGCCGGGAATATTTTGTTGAATATTAATAAGAACTGAAGAATATACGACTATCTTCCTAATCCCTCCAGTTTTTTCGCCTCTCGAAACCTGGCATTATCACCGACTAAATCCTCCGCGACCTTATTTACGACTTCGACGTCCCAAATGTCGACCATTTTGAACATCCACGTTGATGGTACTACGCTACCGACTGTCGTACACCCTAAAATCTTGGTTGTGACGTTTGATCAGAATCTACATTTTGGTGAGCAGCCGCAATTGTACCGAAACTCTAGAGCCGTAATAAAATCCCCAAAATCTCTTGCTGGCAGTACTTGGGAAAAAGATAAAGAAACGCTCAGTACCAATTACAAAGCAATTAGCCAGCCGATTGCATGCTACGCGTCCCCGATATGGTCGCCAAGCTTGAATACCACTTACTGGAAGAAGCTACAGGCCTGACAAAATACTGCCCTCAGAACCGCCACGGGTTGTCTTCTTATGTCCCCAGAACATCATCTACATAATGAGGAGAGAATACTCCCCATCAGGGAGAGAAATGAGATGCTAACCAAACAGTTTCTGTTGAATACCCAGAAACCTGGACATCCCAAAAGACAGATGAGCCAACACCGCCCAGGGGCTTGAGGAGTAATCTCCGTAAGCATTATGAGGAAATACGGCATCTGATAACTCAGCCGTATGAAGCCAAAAAACACAAGCAGGTCCTCAGCGAACTCCATAAACCGGCGTCGGACCTTTATGCCAGGAATTGCCCGGCGAATCCAGTACTCAAAAACAGTACCCAAAACTTGTGGAAGAGGAACGCATACTCCCCAGGGAAACGCAAGTCACTCTAGCTCAACTTCGATCTGGATACTGTAACAGGTTAAACTCTTACCTATCCAGAATCAACCCCGACATACAAAATGTATGACCCGCTTGCAATGTGTCCCCACATGACACCAACCATTTCATCCATTGTAATGTGGAACCAACGCCTCTAACACCCGTCTCATTATGGTCCACCCCTGTGGAAATAGCAAGTTTCTGTGGACTCCCGGTAGAGGATATTGTTGACAATTTGTGATCGGTCACACCTATTGGATGGGGCGAAGCACTGCTACAACAGCAACAACAACTACCATTATCAAATTTGTTTTTAATTAAAAGTTCACACGTGCATGGTTTCTTGAAAAAGAGTGCTACTTCTAAGTGCCAATTCACGTTCAGTGAAGTGATAAATGAGAAAAAAGCACATATAAAAATTTGTTCAAATGTTTGATAATTCGTTTTAATTTTTTCATTTCTAGAACTTGCATGTTCACGATTCTGTCAAATAGATAATAAGCATTGAATAAAATTCAATATTCAACACAACATTAACTCCAGCGTGTTAGGGGTTCAGAATATACCCGAGGTAGGTATGCCTGTCGTAAGAGGCGACTAAAATACCAGATTCAAGGGGCTGTGTAGCGCAACCCTTCAGGTTACCAGCGCAATATATAGCTTCTCCAAACCCAATTGTCAACCTCACCTATCCGCGGCGAATCCTGCTTCACTAACAGACGAGCTCCTCATAGAACTTCGTGGTGGGGAGGGAGGAATGGCCTGAAGGTTTAATGTGGCCATATAAATCGCTCCCGAGATGGTCGGGCTAGCATCTTAATTGTGCTGTGTTACCGGAGCGTACCGGATCTGTATCCGGCAAAGGACCATCACATCGATAACACTCCCCAAAGCCTTCGCGGAGCAACAACTGAATATTACATACATACCTCTTAATAGTACACTCAAACATACTAATATTGCAATATATTAAGCTAGTACACATTAATGTAACTAAACACTTAAATGTAATTTCATCATAGATTATTTCACATTAAATTTCAGTTAAAGCGGGTGGCATGCGTATTGTGCAACATAAGGGGTCTACCTCTGAACGTCCCGCCAAGGATGCTGAGGATTGCACTGGATTAACAGTAAATGTTTATATACATATTTAATAATAGCGGAACGTCTACTTTTAATGTAAATAAATGTAATTTCAATTTAAGCAACCAATCGCTGTTAACAGTACATCCGTGAGCGGTGCTCCAGTCAAAGGTAATAGCGATTATACACCACAAGCAGCACAAGTGGCACATTCACCAAAACCACCATCGTTTCATCCAAATAAGCCGCAAATAATTATTCAACAGCCTCGTAAATGAGTGCATGTCATGCGCTGCTGTCGTTCAAAGCCTCAACAATTGCAACAACAACAACAACATCTGAAGCAACTGCAACAACCAACACAATCCACTACAAGAGGACGACAGCAGCAGCAACTAAAACAACATAAAAATATCCACATTCGACATATGGAAAATAAGCGTGAAGCGTAGTGCGTAAATCTACAAACTTTGCAGGAATACACTTGCATATTTGTATATACATATATACAAAATAATATACTATGTAAATGTGTCATTGGAAATTTATTAACCTTATTAAAATGAAATGAAATGTAATTTTGTTTCTACACTTAATAGTTATAGACTTATATTACTCTTGAATTGATGTTTTTTGTGTCGCTATAATTAGCTTTTATTATAAGTTTGTAGTTACATGACTAAGCAAACCTTAATTTTTTTCTTAACAAAACAAAAAAAAAAAATATTTATACATATTTTGGCATACATGAATAGCTAATAGAATTTATTTTATCTCATTTATGTACATTCCTCCAGAACTTGCATTTTTTAAATGGTATCATAATGTGTGTATGTACATATATGTACATATCATTTTTATTTACTTAATATGAGCAGGATACGTCAAAAATCAAGCCTTTCCATTTTATAATTAACTTCATTCTAATTACAATAGATAAAAATAAACATATTTGAAAATTTCAAATACAATGTAACTACACTTTGTTAAACATGAATATCAATAAAAAGTGAATTTGTCATAAAATACGTTGTTTTTTTCTCAACCAATTGAAACAGTGAAGATTTCTTTAAATCTAACTTTGAAGACACTACTGCTGGGCCCCTGCTTCCTGGGGCCCTATTATGTTACTCGATTCGAATGTAAATGTGATTCGAAATCTGTCGAATCTCATAAATTCGAATCGAGTGACATAATAAGGCCCCTGGCGTTTTTGAACGCTTAAACTTTTGATTTCTGGGAATCAAAGGTATCAACCCAATACAAAGCTTTATAGTGTGGCAAATGTTGATATCACTAGGCTGTTAGTAAATAATCACGCAACAACAAAAACATGAAGCAGCCACTCTTATGTAGAAGGCGGGTAAGGGGGTCAGAATATACCCGCGGTAGGTATGCCTGTCGTAAGAGGCGACTAAAATACCAGATTCAAGGGGTATGTAGCGCAACCCTTCAGGTTGCCAGCGCAATATATAGCTTCTCCAAACCCAATTGTCCACCTCACCTGTCCGCGGCGAATCCTGTTTCACTAACAGACGAGGCTCTGGCGACCCCAAGCTCCTCATGGAACTTGGGGGTGGGGTGGGAGGGATGGCCTGAAGGTTTAATGTGGCCACATAAATCGTTCCCGAGATGGTCGGGCTAGCACCTTAATGGTGTTGTGGTACCGGAGCGTACCGGATCTGTATCCGGCAAAGGACCATCACATCGATAACACTCCCCAAAGCCTTCGGGGAGCAACCTTATCGCTACAACAACAACAAGGGATATCTCACACAATCCATATGTTAGTTATATGTGATACAATAAAACAGTATAAATAGTAAATATTCTGTGTTAATTTTATTTTCAGCTCTTAGTCCAAAAGTCAATTATTTGGTGTAGCTAAAAATTTGTTTGATGTAATCCATCAATAATGATTCATGAATGAGACGTCATTAATTCTAATTAATCAAATGTATTAGTGGATTTTTTATAGGGGCCGTAAATAGTTTAGTCCCGGGCTCGGATTTTCTCTCTACGGCCCTGCGTACCGGATCATCCGGCAAAGGAACATCAACTCGATAACATTCCCCAAGGCCTGCGGGAAGTGTCCTTATCGCTACAACAACAACAGGCAACCGCCGCGATTTTATAATTTCATGCGTGACGAAGACACGATACTATAAACAAAATAGATCTCAAACTACCAGTCCCAAATATGTGTATTTATCTTCCTGTAAAATATACTTTCAATTAAAAACCAATTAACATTTTATAATTATATGTATGAAATGGTCTTTCCTTTTGAGATACGCCCTACCATTCTACGCTAAAGAAATGTTAGTCTTTATTTACATATCATTTTACATACATATAACAAACAAGTCCTAACCTTATCACTGCATTCTGTTTGCAATATGCATAACACTTTTTTATTAAATCTTATTTATCTTATGGTTTTGTTCTAAAATGTGTCATCAAACTACTTGCTATTGCAATAGTTTTCACTCAATTTTCGTTGTGTCTGCAATTCACAGATGCTTTTTCGTTTAAAGACAGTTTAAATAGTCGCAACTCATTTATAATAATTGCCTCTCTGAGCTTCGGTGGTCCGGGGTGCAGACTTCAAATCTGTAGTCGATTAGCGTCGAAGTGGTTCGATTCCACCTGAGGGGCGTGTGACCATTGTTTACTATTAAGTTGAAAAGTTGACAGCCTTTTCTGCTAGTGCTGCTATTAAATGTTTTATTAAATCTTCCAATCAATATGTAGTACTTTTTAACACGGATAGAGGGAAGATATCTGCACATGATGGTAAAAGAAAAGCCTAGTTTTTAATGTTCCAGGTCGCTAAAAAGCCACTAAGTTCACAGTTTTTTTTCCATATAAGCTGCCTCACCCGCTTGCGTAAAAAGGCACAGTTTGAGTGCCACAGTGGTTTTGGCGAAGAAAATACAGTAGCGGTACAATAATGGGGATAGTTATCTTACACCTATTAGATTGGGGGAAGCACTGCTACAACAAAAACAACAACTACCATTATCAAACTTTTTTTAATTAAAAGTTCACACGTGCATGGTTTCTTGAAAAAGAGTGCTACTTCTAAGTGCCAATTCACGTTCAGTGAAATGATAAATGAGAAAAAAGCACATATAAAAATTTGTTCACATTTTTGAAAATTCGTTTTAATTTTTTCATTGCTAGAACATGCATGTTCATGATTCTGTCAAATAGATAATAAGCATTGAATAAAAATCAATATTAATAGTGCCGTCTCGATTTCATCTTGTACTCGACACCAGTACTAGTTCAAAAGGATCGAGGAAAGTAGATGATACCAAATAAGGTAACCCCAGCGGGTTAGAGGGTTACAATATACCCGCGGTAAGTATGCCTGTCGTAAGAGGCGACTAAAATACACATAGATTCCAGGGGTTGTGTAGCGCAACCATTTGAGGTTGCTAGCGCAATATATAGCTTCTCCAAACCCAATTGTCAACTTCACCTATCCGTGGTGAATCTTGTTTCATTAACAGCCGAGGCTCTGGCGACCCCGAGCTCCTCATGGAACTTGGGGGTGGAGAGGGAGGTATGGCCTAAAGGTTTAATGTGGCCATATAAATCGTTCCCGAGATGGTCCGGCAAAGGACCATCACATCGATAACACTTCTCAAAGCCTTCGCTACAACAACAACAACAAGGTAGCGGGCGCAAGCAGTCGTATCGAACTCTTTAAAAAGCTCAGTAGAACTCATAAAAATTAGTCCGTTTCTTACATATTATACAAAAATTTGTTTAAATTGAACCTATTAATTATTTCATTTTTCGAAGGAAGGGTGCATAACTTTTAAAAGATTAAAAGAATGCAAGTTCCGGACTTTTAATCCTGGAATAAATTCGCGTCCTTGGTTATTTCACAAAAACCTAAGCCAATTTTCGTTGCGCACCACACTTTCACCTTAGATTTCGGTGTTTTATTCCAAATTTTATATGAGCCTAGGCAACTATACGGTTTACTTCTGTTTTCAGAGCAAAAGATACAAAAATACAGGTGTTAACTGACATGGTTAAAAAACCACATACTCGATACCCAACGAAGTTCTTGTACGAGGTAATCGACTACGAAAAATACCTGAGTAAGGTACTCGAATATGTCTTTTGTAGTTCCTCGTATCAAAAAATGCAACCTTCAACGTCATACATTGGCTGATTTTATTTTCTTGCAAAAGATATAAGGCATTTTCTTTTCATCTATAAAAAGCGTCTAAAAGTAAAATTTTTTTTTAATTCCTATATGACACTAGGTTATTTTCCTGCATCTTATTTATAATCATACGACTCTTCTTCTCCCTTCTTATATGGTTGCACATTGTGTAAAGTACCTATATACCAAAAAACTAACAACTAAATATGTACAATGTAAATTTATGTATATTCAATACTATTCTTTGACATGAAGTGATGCTTGGTTTTTATTAGGTCAAAATCACTGATATTTAAACCTGCCCGAACTGATATGATGGTTATTTAGCTTCGAATGCATTTCTATTAAGGCCAATTTAAACTTCCTTAACCCTAACGCCATAGTCGTAACCATACCCATATCCATATCCATCTCCAATGTGATCGAGTAATGGTGCCTTAACCTAAAAATCGTGTAAATTTCATAAAAATGAAGAAAACGCAAAAAATTACAAACATATTCCACAAAAAAAAAAATAATAGTTAAAAGGTATCCAAAAAAATAAATAAAATATACAAAAAGTTAATAAATTCACCAACTCAAATATTTTTAGGTTATGGATATGGCGAGAAACCAAAAACCAATTGGTTGGCTATGGTATGGTTATGGCGTTAGTGTTATGGTATGGCTCCATTAATCGATTACATTGATTTCCATAAGGTAGGTTCGATCAGCTGTTTTATCTGGCTATGGTTTTATAGTTATAAGTCAACATTAATTAGCCCTTTAAGTCTAGAAGTTCATAAATCAGTGTGGGTCAAAAGTTAAGTTTAATTTATTTTACATCCTATTTCATTATTGCCACTTGTTTCACATCATTTGGCATTCAAGCGAAGAGTAACAGAACAGTTAAATAAATGAAAATATTTGCAGACAAGTGGTCAAGAAGTTTTGATGTCAAATTGGCCATACTGGTGTTAGATTTTGTTGTCTTTTTAGTGTCCAGTTTTTTAGTGTGAGTTTAAACTTCAGCTAAAATTGACTAAAGTTTAAGCCGGAGTCATTGGTGCCGTATGTCGTATCGCTGTATCCGTATCCCTAACGTAATCAGCTGTTTATCGTTACGACGGTAAACCAAAACCCAATTGGTTGGCTACGATATGGTTACGACCTTAGCGGTACCAATAATCGATTGCATTGATTCTCATAAGGTTGGTCGAATCAGCTGTTATAAGGTTACCGACATTGTTTACTATATAGTTTGGCAACTTAAATAGACGTTTTGTTGCGAATAGAGTGGAAGGCAGTGGACTAGGCAGTCGAATGTCATATAATGAAAGAATGGTGTTCGGAGTCTTTTCAAAGTTAAAAAAAAAAATCATAAAAGCTTTAATAAAAATAAAACTATTGTTTTAATAACAACAAAAACGCCTTATATATTCTATATACATAAATTCGTAAGGATTGTCTCACTTTAGTATTTGAGTTAAATAATCTAAAGTTTGTTTTTGAAACTGAGTCGAGAACTGTGCGTGTGAATGTGCGAATTTTCACCGATCAGCTGTTAGTTGCGCTACTTGGTAAAATTTATAATGGTTACCGATACGGTTACCGATAAAGCACCAATGTCTCCAGCTTCAAGCCAAATCAAATGAAGCTTCAATACCTACTGAAAACCAGTCCTCGTTGTCGCATTTGACGCCCTATGAAAAGGCGATATGAATAAATTGACGAAGTTTGAAAGAAATTTTTTGTAGCACCACTTACAAACGTCATCATAGTCTTTGAAACTCAAAAACTTAATTGGGAAGACATTAATGCTTTGTGAAGCGTTCCCGACTGGGTAGCTTAGCATTGATTTTGATATACTTTTGTCCTAAATAACAATTTCACTGCCAGTGTATTATTGTTTCGCAATTCTGGCAATTCGTAGCGACGTCAAATTGAAATTTGAATCGATCAAACAAACCGTAAGAGTACGAAGCTGTTGCTAGTCTATTTTATTAGATTTCCAATTTCAAAAATGGCTACGTTACCAATTATAGATAAAATTACACCAGAAGAACTATTAAGGCTTCGTGCTGATTGCTTAGAACGCATACGCAAGGCCGAACTATATGAATTGCGAAACGATGCCAAGTTGCGTGCTGTGAATACAACTCAAACTTATGATGAATTTAAGTAAGTAAAATGCAAATATGCAGATAAAGATATTAAGCGTTTTGATAATTCATGTTCAGGGACATTGTTGACGCTGCACACTTGCAACCGATAAGTAAACAGGATAAAATGAATGCAAAGACAAAGAATCGTTTATGGAATTCAGTTGCGCGGGAGGAATAAAAAGTGCATGTCATTCAGGTACGGTCGGACTTGTACTCTATCTGCCATTGTGAATGATAACTAAATGTGATATCTTATCTGTCAAATGCTTGACAGCATTTTCAATATGGCTACTTTTTAGCGTTTTGACAGGGTGTTCAATATGGCGGCGCCTATCTTCAGCGGGTGATAAAAAGAGATACATAATGAGACAGCGATAGTCAAATACAAATCAGGTGATCCAATCACTTTGGAATTTTGACGTGTCTATGCAGAAGATATCACACTTAGTTATCATCATTGTTTACTATATAGTTTGGCAACTTAAACAGAGGTTATGTTGCGAATAGAGTGGAAGGCAGTGGACTAGGCAGTCGAATGTCATAAAATGAAGGAATGGTGTTCGGAGTTTTTTCAAAATTAAAAAAAAAATTGATAAAAGCTTTAATAAAAATAAAACTACTGTTTTAATAACAACAAAAACGCCTTATATATTCTATGTACATAAACTCGTAAAGATTATCTCACTTTAAAATTTGAGTTAAATAATCTAAACTTTTGTTTTGAAACTGAGTCGAGAACTGTTCGTGTGAATGTGCGAATTTTCACCGATCAGCTGTTAGTTGCGCTACTTGGTAAAATTTACAATGGTTATCATTCACAAGCTTTCTACACTTTCAACACTGTTCACAGCAGATTTGAAGAACGGTACTTTTGACATAGCGGCTACGGTTACCACTTCGATCCATTTATACAGCTTTTTGTTTAGGTTTGGTCTGATATATATATTTAAACCAATACCGATTAAGAAAATTGTACATTTTTCTCCAAGATATCACATTGCAATGCATATTCAGGTGGCTTTTTGGCCGAAGTGTCAGCCGATATCAAAACTATGAAATAAAATACATATTTATTTTTATGGGTGTATATCTTTTTTCATAGTAGGGCAATAGGATCACTTAACACACGTTCTCAGATTTTTTTAGCACAAAGAAATGATGGTCACAGCATTTTAAGACGGAGTCAGACATTGTTAAATTGACAAATAAACGATTGAATAAGTAGGCCTGAACCATGATAAAAAATAAATAAAAACAAATATACTTGGCGCGATTTATCTCAGAAAATATTTAGGCTGAGCTTCTCTTCAAGTTTGCATCTTGCCCCTTTTTAGTTTTTCCTACAAATATACGGGACGGGGCTTTAATTTTTTATGCCGACTCCGAACGGCACCTGGAAGGTAGATGAATTTTCACTGAGAAGGTTTTTAATGGCATAAACTTTTCGGAGTGTTTGCCAAACCACTGTCGAGGGTAACCCCGCTTTGAAATGCTTTTTTGTAATTGAATGAACTTTTTTCTTTAATTTTGATGTGTCTTTTGCGCGGGTTGTGAACCCAGCACCCTCGGTGTGGTAGGCGGAGTACGTTACCACTACACCACGGCGCCGCCAGTGTCTTGAACCAGCAAAAGTAATAAGTTAAGCTTAAAATCCGGTTAAATATTTATATGATGAAAATAACAAGTGTTCACTTTGTTTTGGGAAAACCCTCATTTTTTATTGTGAACCCTAAACAACCTATTGGAAAGGATATCTTATTATTCAGTTTTTTCGGGTCGTGTATTGAAAGCCCTTATACAGGTTTTGAAACATTATAAATGTGTCAATTAGGCTAATTCACGGCTGTTTTTTTAGTTACCTTAGCTGAAAAATACTAAAAGTTTATCCACATTTAGCAACTCTCCACATTGTTCATAAAGTGCAAGCCCTCGACTTCAAAGAATTTCTGCTGCATTAACCGAATTTCGGACCGGAGGAAGATAGGTTTCATCAAATACTGAGAGCTGCCCAAAGAACTATAGGTTGACTTAATTTTACATATTTTTTTTATCTTTATGTAGAATTATGTATAGTATAAGTCAGAGCGTGCCACAATTCCCAAAATAATGGAGATTTCCTGGCGTGAATATATTACTGCTGCCAAATAGTAACACATTAACGCGATGTAGGGACTGAAATTCGCGAGGGCCTATATAAATAATTTGTTTGTGACATTTTAAAAATATTGTCCCTTTTGTTTTTCAAAAGGAATTTTCGTCCAAATTGCAGCGAAAAGTACGCAATTCTTTCTCCAAATACCAGAATGGTACATTTTTATACTCAGCTGAGCAGAGCTCACAGAGTATATTAAGTTTGATTGGATAACGGTTGGTTGTACATATATAAAGGAATCGAGATAGATATTGACTTCCATATATCAAAATAATCAGGATCGAAAAAAAATTTGATTGAGCCATGTCCGTCCGTCCGTTAACACGATAACTTGAGTAAATTTTGAGGTATCTTGATGAAATTTGGTATGTAGGTTCCTGAGCACTCATCTCAGATGGCTATTTAAAATGAACGATATCGGACTATAGCCACGCCCACTTTTTCGATATCGAAAATTTCGAAAAACCGAAAAAGTGCGATAATTCATTACAAAAGACAGCTAAAGCGATGAAACTTGGTAGATGAGTTGAACTTATGACGCAGAATAGAAAATTAGTAAAATTTTGGACAATGGGCGTGGCACCGCCCACTTTTAAAAGAAGTTAATTTAGAAGTTCTGCAAGCTGTAATTTGGCAGTCGTTGAAGATATCATGATGAAATTTGGCAGGGACGTTACTCCTATTACTATATGTACGCCTAATAAAAATTAGCAAAATCGGAGAAGGACCACGCCCAATTTTAAAAAAAAATTTAATATCTTCACAGTATATAAGTAAATTATGTCAACATTCAACTCCAGTAATGATGTGGTGCAACAAAATACAAAACTGAAAGAAATTTTCAAAATGGGCGTGGCTCCGCCCTTTTTCATTTAATTTGTCTAGGATACTTTTAACGCCATAAGTCGAACAAAAATTAACCAATCCTTTTGAAATTTGGTAGGGGAATAGATTTTATGATGTTAACTGTTTTCTGTGAAAACGGGCGAAATCGGTTGATGCCACGCCCATTTTTTATACACAGTCGTTCGTCTGTCCTTCCGCATGGCCGTTAACACGGTAACTTGAGCAAAAATCGACATATCTTTAATGAACTTAGTTCACGTACTTACTTGAACTCACTTTATCTTGGTATGAAAAATGAACGAAATCCGACAATGACCACGCCCACTTTTTCGATATCGAAAATTACGAAAAATTAAAAAAATGCCATAATTCTATACCAAATACGAAAAAAGGGATGAAACATGGTGAGGTAATTGGATTGGTTTATTGACGCGAAATATAACTTAAAAAAAAACTTTATAAAATGGTTGTGACACCTACCATATTAAGTAGAAGAAAATGAAAAAGTTCTGCAGGGCGAAATAAAAAAACCCTTAAAATCGTGGCAGGTATTACATATATAAATATATTAGCGGTATCCAACAGATGATATTCTGGGTCACCCTGGTCCACATTTTGGTCGATATCTGGAAAACGCCTTCACATATACAACTACCACCACTCCCTTTTAAACCTCTCATTAATACCTTTCTTTTGATACCCATATTGTACAAACAAATTCTAGGGTCACCCCTGGTCCACCTTTATGGCGATATCTCGAAAAGGCGACCACCTATACAACAACCACCACTCCCTTTTAAAACCCTCATTAATACCTTTAATTTGATACCCATATCGTACAAACACATTCTAGAGTCACCCCTGGTCCACCTTTATGGCGATATTTCGAAACGGCGTCCACCTATAGAACTAAGGCCCACTCCCTTTTAAAATACTCATTAACACCATTCGTTTGATACCCATATTGTACAAACAAATTATAGAGTCAACCCTGATCCACCTTTATGGCGATATCTCTAAATGGCGTCCACCTATAGAACTATGGCCCACTCCCTCATAAAATACTCTTTAATGTCTTTCATTTGATACACATGTCATACAAACACATTCCACGGTTTCCCTTGGTTCATTTTCCTACATGGTTATTTTCCCTTATGTTGTCACCATAGCTCTCAACTGAGTATGTAATGTTCGGTTACACCCGAACTTAACCTTCCTTACTTGTTTCTGCTGATTTTACCCACAGTGAAACAAATGGAATTTGGAAATGAATATAATATAATTTTTCATTAAAATCATAGGTAGTGAACTCATAAAGTTAATTACCTTTGTGTGTGGCCAATATTTAATGTTACTGTTATGTTAGGTTGATGCATTAGCTCCTGCTCCATCAAATTGCATTAAAAAGTCTCTTTGGAAAACATGGTACTCGGCAGGTTTGCACCCTAAGCCGATGAAATGTGTTTTAGGAACGAATAAACGTATTTGGAAAAAGCGAAAATGTATTTGAGAAAGGAGAAAACGTAGGTATTTGAGAAAAGGTCAAATCTATTTAAAAAACTAGCAAACATATTTGTAAAAAAATTTGAATATTAATTTGCATTGCCTGAAGTGAATTCGCTCATTTAAAAAATACCTCTATATAACCTATTTCAAAAATATTTTCAATTGTATTTTATTTGACCGAATTTCCTTCAATTTACCTCTTTTATTGCAAATTGCTTTATTAATCGCAGAATTGGTTGGAAAATAAAATTTAACAACTATACTATACTATACTTTTTTTTTACTTTACTATACTATACTATTTTTTTTTTTTTGCGGGGAGGCTGAAAAATGCCTAATGTACCATAATTGCTGCCGTCGCAGCAACCGTGTGTCTGTAGACTAAAATTTTTTTTTTTTTTGCGGGGAGGCTGAAAAATGCCTAATGCACCATAATTGCTGCCGTCGCAGCAACCGTGTGTCCGTAGACTAAAAAACAGTCCCGTTCTGGAACCGTCGTCCACCCCGGCACCACTTTCGCATTACTTCAGGGTGGCGTTCCATATTTCTCATTTTTTAAGAGCCTACTGTTGTCCCTGCGTCCAGGTTCCCGCTATTTGGTCTGAGTGTCCATTTAATCGCCACTGCTTCGCATGCGCATTTCTCTGGGCTCCCTCAGCATCCATCAGGCGTGTTATTACTATAAATGCCATTTTGCTCACTGCAGTCCAGCACTCTTTCCTGTTGCACATATGTGATATTAAATTTCTCGTGGTAGGTTCCTCCCCAAAGACTCCATACAAGGTGAGTCTTTCTTCGTGGAAACGGGGGCAGTGGAACATGACGTGTTCTGCGTTTTCTAACTCCGTGGTACACACTACTATACTATACTATACTATACTATACTATTGCGATGAATTATAGTCCATTGTAGATGAAAGAGTTCAACGCGGCCCACACTCTTAAATATTAGTCACACGATTTGTTTTGGGTTATGTTCCGTTCGTTGTCGGTGTCCTTGCAAATTGATTCAGCTCTTCATTTGCAGACGAAATCATATTAGCTGGTATTATAAGATACTACTATCTTTTTATTCAGCTATGCTTGCTTTCCGAAAGGGTGGATAACTGATGAACATATATTGGAAGAACGAAAATAGATCTGAAGATGGCACAACCCGAAAACCGATTATCCAAAGCAAATTTGATAATGTATGACGAAAACTATTTTTAATATAGAATTGCCTTTTTTCTAAATAAAAAAATTAGATATAAATTTAAATTGGTTATGTTATTTAGGCTCGGGGGTAATGCGCTTGGTTGTTTCTTGTTGTTGTTGTATTAATGATAAAGATACTCCACGAAGGTTTTGGGGCGTGTTACCGATGTTGATGGTCCTTTGCCGGATATAGATCCGGTGCGTCACGGTAAAAAAACACCATTTAAGGTACTAGCCCGATCATTTTGGGATCGAATAATATGACCAAATTAAACCTTCTAGGCCCCCACCCCTTACGAGCGAACGAAATTGTTTTAGCATGTTGATGATGATTTGCCGGATATATGTAGATCCGATGTGTTCCGATAATAAGCACCATTAAGGTACTGGCCCGACCATCTCGAGAACAATTAAATTGAATCTTCGGAGTCTTACCAGGCTTTTATATAATCGTCAATATAAAACATGTTTTTGAATCGCAATCATCACTAAATAATCTGAAAGGCCTGCCTTATTTTGGCACACCTTCGCTCTGAACACTTTTACTTAAACCTGCATACCATAGCACAATAATGCTCTCATTGTGCATGCATAATACGAAGCGTATCTTCGCATGCCAGATTAAACAAACACAGCTAGCTCCATATTCTCTCTGACACCATCGAAATATTATGCTTCCGGACCAGGACCGTTAGATGAACTTGTGCCGAGCTCATTAGACATCTTTTTTTAACCGATTCCATTATGATCCGGGACCCAGCTAATGTTTATTTCTACAATTTCTGTTAACGCAGCTAGCTTTAAGCTAGTGAGTGGCGCAGGTAGCGCTTTCATTGCTGCTTTTCTCAGATAAGATAGACACCTTGCAGCTATGATCCGAACCTCGAACAGAACCTCTGCTTTGAAAAACACTACAATATGACGGCAGTTTGAATGATGTAGATTGCTATAATGATTACTACAGGAACTGCAAAGACGAAGAGGAGATAAAAAGAGTCAAGCATTTGCTGTGCGATTGTCCTGCGCTTTGGCACAAGCGGAAGAAATCTCTGGGATCTCCCTTCTTTGACGATCTTTGTGATCTGGCTAACTTGGAACCTAAGAAATTCCTGACGTTTGCTGAATCGACCTGTTGGTTTGAGTAGGGGAGAGATCCACGTGGTATCACAACCGGACTTTTATGGGCCTAAGTGCACTGGTGCTCGTACCGGTGGTCACTCTAACCTAACCCAACCTAACTCAGATTTTTAAATTTTATGCGTCATTGCTTTTCTATTGAGAATCTATAATTCACGCTTCGCTTTCCGCGGTCTTTGCGAGGTTAAACATTTCTTTCACCTGTCTTCTTAGAAGACTCAGCTCATTGCTCCACCATGGCGGCTTTGCTTTTCCTCTGAATCTTCTTAGAGGGCAAGCTTTGTTATACGCAGTCATAAGCGTCCTTGTTAGTAATTCATTCGACTCCTCCAGTTCCTCTACATTAGCAACTTCTTTGGGTTGTTCCAGTTTTGTTTCTACATGTTTCTGGAATTTAGTCCAGTTCGTTGACCTAGGGTTTCTAAAGGTTCCTCCCTTCTCTACCCTCTTTAGGGGAATGTTGAAGCTGATATACGCATGGTCGGAGAAGGATGGTCTATCAAGAACCATCCAATCATACCTTGATATATCACGCTCGGAGCTCAATGTAATATCCAGAATATTGCTGGATGTTGGACCAATGTATGTAGGGACATTTCCCCTGTTGGCTATCTGCAAATTGGTTTGCAGGATGTAACAAAACAGAGATTCGCCTCTCTCGTTCGTATCTGCTCTTCCCAACGCATTGTGGTGCGCATTTGCATCTGCGCCTATGACCAACCGCCCTTTGCGCCCTTCCTCCTGTACTAGCCTTTTACACTCCATCGGTGGGACCTCCTCAGTATGGGCCATGTTACAGGACGCCAGGATAAATGCCTGCTTATTCTTTTGCTCAACGGCCACCGCTACGAGATCCTCAGTGGTGTAATTAGGCAGCATATATGAATGCAGCTGTTTCCTTACCATTACTACAGCTCGCACCCGTCCTTCCGTTTGCACGTAGTAAACGCCAAACCCGCGCGCGCTAAGTCCAGAAACCTTTCCTCCCGATGAGAGCCACGGCTCCTGGATCAGCGCCACGTCAAACGAACCCTCCTCAAGGGTTAGGAGGAGTTCGCTCGACGCCACTTTACTGTGTTGGAGGTTTATCTGTAGGACTCGCAGCACCATTGGGCTGTTTGTCCCTTCGTCTTGACGTCGTCGTCCTCCCCTTGCCCTTTTGGTTTAGAGTATTCGTGGCCCCCTTCAGCCTCTCGTGACTGTTGTGCAGGGTGTTCCTCTGTGCGAGTCACAGCACCATTTAGCGGTTGGTCCTCTTATAGCACGTTCGTGGTGACGTCGGGGACCTCCACCTGTCATTTTCCCTTAGGCTTTTCAGGTCCTTTTCGACTTCGCCCACCTCTAGCGTGTTAGGGTTTTTATCCTCGGGACTTCTTTTCCTGAGTCGCATGTAAATTTTGCCAGTGCCAAAGGACATTTTCCCAAGCTGCGTGTACAAAATATCCTCCGCTTGCTTGTTTATTTGGAAGATGTACAACTGACCATCCTCAGTAGGCCGAGATACAGTAAGTACCTTCCAATCTTGTGTCGGTATGTTCGGATTCTGATTCTGCAGAAGTCGCAGTGTATCCTCCGACTTCATCACGCATGGTATCCATACCTTTACTTTTGGTACCGTGGGGATTTGCGCTTTATCCACCACCTCAAACCGCGCGTTCGTGCCTTGCCTTTGGAGGTTTGGAACCACTTCCTCCAGCCACCGCAAGCTCCCGATGTTGTCGCACGCTATCATCTTCACACCATTTAACCATCCCCCCGAATCAAAGGTTGGAAGGGGCTTACTTGGTTGTTCCCGCATCATCTTAAGCATTAAGCTAATAAGCTCCCTTTCCACAGATCTCCACCTTTCAGTAGTCATATGTCCGAAAGGACTGCTACGATCAACCAGCGCCACAGTCAGTGACTGCTTTGCCACATCACTCATCTTCTCGGAAAAAGCAGGAGTCTTAGTGTTATCTCCCTTTGGCACCTCCGAGAAAGCCGGAGTCTTAGCGTTAACTCCCTTTAGCGCCTCCGAGAAAGCCGGAGTCTTAGTGTTATCTCCCTTTGGCTTATCTCCTACTTCGTTAATTGGAACTTCCCTCTGACTCGCAGCTTTCGAGGTAGTTGCTACCTCGGTATTGGAGTCCATCTGTCTTACAGCTTTGGGCCTACTTGTCTTGTCTATGCGGCTGCCCTGCCTCGCGGCTCTAAGACTGGGTCCTTTCTGCAGGCTTGTCGCCTTCCGTCTTTGGAATACTTCCCGGAAAAAAGCACCGTAAATACCAATATATAGGCAAATTTATACACAAAATTTCAGGCAAATCGAAAAGGACGTATGTAAATAGGTATGTGGGTATTATTATTTCTTGTCTTTATTTCGGCTTCGCATGCATATTTATCAGTTTTGCCAGGTGATGCGACTAAATCGAATATCACAATGAACTTTAGAGCTCTCAGCAACAGATTTCATTTGATATTCATAATACACACAAACTAGGGGTATCCGGGTCCATGTTTTGGCCTATATCTCGAGACCCTAGTCACTTAGCGGTGTAGAACTTACTCTGTATTATATCACACATCAACAGCTTCAATTTGATACCTATAATGTAAAAACACATTCTAGGTGTATCCGGGTCCACGTTTTGGGCTATATCTCGGACCGTAGCCTCCCAGTTGTATGAAAATTATCCTGTACTATAGCACTCATCAACAGCTTTCATTTGATATCCATATTGTATAAACACATTCCAGGGGTACCCTTTTCCACGTTTAGGGCTATATCTCGAGACCCTAGCCAGTTGTATGAAAATTATCCTGTACTATAGCACTCATCAACAGCTTTCATTTGATATCCATATTGCATGAACACATTCTAGGGGTACCCTGGTCGACGTTTTGGGCTATATTCGAGACCCTAGCCTCCCAGTTGTATGAAAATTATCCTATTCTCTAGCACTCATCAACAGTTTTCATTTGATATCCATATTGTATAAACATATTCTAGGGGTACCCGGGTCCACGTTTTGGGCTATATGTCGAGACCCTAGCCTCCCAGTTGTATGAAAATTATCCTGTACTAGAGCACTCATCAACAGCTTTAATTTGATATCCATATTGTATAAACACATTCTAGGGGTACCCGGGTCCACGTTTTGGACTATATCCCGAGACCCTAGCCTCCCAGTTGTATGAAAAGTATCCTGTACTATAGAACTCATCAACAGCTTTCATTTGATATCCATATTGTATAAACACATTCTAGGGGTACCCGGGTCCACGTTTTGGCTATATGTCGAGACCCTAGCCTTCCAATTGTATGAAAATTATCCTGTACTATAGCACTCATCAACAGTTTTTATTTGATATCCATATTGTATAAACACATTCTAGGGGTACCCGGGTCCACCTTTTGGGCTATATCTCGAGACCCTAGCTTCCCAGTTGTATGAAAATTATCCTGTACTATAGCACTCATCAACAGCTTTCATTTGATATCCATATTGTATAAACACATTCTAGGGGTACCCGGGTCCCCGTTTTGGCCTATATCTCGAGACCCTAGTCACCCAGGGGTATAAAATTATCCTGTACTATAGCACTCATCAACAGCTTTCATTTGATATCCATATTGTATAAACACATTCTAGGGGTACCCGGGTTCACGTTTTGATCTCAAGACCCTAGGCACGTAGCGAAAAAAAAGGTAGACGTTGGCCGATTCTCAGACCTACCCAATATGCTCACAAAATATCATGAGAATCGGTTCAGCAGTTTCGGAGTAGTTAAGCCTCTAAAACCGTGACGGAAGAATTTTATATATTAGATTTCGTCAGAAAAATGTTTATACAGTTCAAATAAATAGCCATCTTCCGGTGGCAAAGAGCCTGAGCCAGATAAATAATTTTGCATGTAAATGCAACAACAACGATATGAGCCAGATAAATCCAGATAGAAGTCTGGTTCAATTTGTGAGCCAGATAATTTGTTAGTTTCTTATCTTTAGTTTGGCAACGCTGCCTTTAATAAACCTACTTTTTCAAATATAGATGTCGCGGCTTAGCCTTTCGCCGTATGGGTTAAATGGAAAACAGCGGCGACATTTGCCTATCACATTTCACGTGTGCGAAAATATCATGACATCTGCTTGTCAAGTCTCAATGCACCAGAGCATGCCCGTGAGAAATGAGCGTGAGCCGGAGCTGTAAAACTCACTGGATGACGGCAAATATTCTCGTTTGCTTACATCAATCCAATCCGTTTGCTGGAAAGTCTTTAGAAACAATTTCTTAGTAAAAAATTTACCACCACGTCGGTAAATAATTGTCAATGTGTTGGTTACATTTTGCGTTTTCCATCTCCTTTTGACAATCCCTATTCCAGTTAAATGAAAAAAATAAAATCGGCTGATGAGATGAGCTAACCATATGATTGAGCCATTCTCTTCATGTAGTTAGGAAATTTACTGATTCAAATAAACAAAAAAAAAAAAATAAATAATAGTTTCAAAAAACTAAAAAAACACGCTTTTATAGCACACCAAAATAAAAATAGAAAATAATTTTCAAATTATAAGAGTTTATATAGTAGAAGGTCAAACAATCAAATAGAATGATTGTAACATTCAATATCAAGCACTCCACGCTTTCTACTGTGAATTAAATTATATTTTATTATTATTTTGAGGTGATTAACTATAAACGATTGTTTGACCTTCTACTACTGTTATATAAACTCTTTTTAATTGAAAATTATTTTCTATTTTTTAGTTCGGTTTGCTATAAAAGCGTGTTTTTTTAGTTTTTTTTTTAAACTATTACTTATTTTTAATTTTTTAGATCAAGTAATTTTAAAAGTTTTAGTCGAGAGTGATGAAACCTCGAAACGCCAGCGGTCCATGGATGAATCAAACCCCACGGCACCGAAAAGGGCCAAGACGCAGGGAGGCTGGACGCGGTCTTTCGCCGAAATTGCCAAGGGTTGGCCTATCATTCCAGGGCAATGTCAAGCTAATTGCCTGTGACGACGCCAGGTCGGTAAACCTCTATAGGGCCGCCGTCACGCTGATAGGAGTGGTATATCCGGGCACGCACGCAACGGACCCAGCTGACATCCTGGATCTGCTCCAGGAGTACAACCCGCCACAGGTTTGGAAGTCAACCCGGATAAAACCGAGCTTGTTCTCTTCACGAGGAGGTACAAAGTACCAAATCTTACACCGCCAAGAATTGGGGGTACGTTCTTAGCGTTTAGCAATCAAATCAAGTATTTGGGAGTCATTCTGGATAGGAAGCTATTATGGAGTGACCATATAGTGGAGCGATCCAAGAAGGCAGCAGCAGAGGTGTTCACCTGCAAGAGGGCAATTGGCACCTCCTAGGGATTCTCCCCTAAGGTGACCTACTGTATTTACACAGCCATTGTGCGCCCGATTCTTCTTTATGGTGCCTTGGTCTGGTGGCCCGCACTAGCTAAAAGTACCTATCTTAAAATGCTTCAAAAGATGCAACGGAGTTCGGAGTTCTGCATTACCGGGGCTCTCGGCTCCACTCCAGATTCCGTTACATACATACGTGCATACATAGATACATAGATAGATACAGGCCAAGCTAATAAAAGCGTGTTAAAAAGGGCTCCAGTATGCTCTTTCGTAGATGTGCCATGCATCCACTTCTATCATTAATAAAGGAATGCGTTTTGACCTTATGGCCGTTGACCTTATGCCACCACATCATCACATTAATGCATTGTCATCGAGCCTTGATACGTGTGCAAAGTTTCAATCAATCTTGTGGCCATTCAAAGTGGTAAATAGGTCAATTGACCTTATGGCCGTTGACCTTATGTCACCACACCATCACATTAATGCATTGTCATCGAGCCTTGATACGTGAGCAAAGATTCAATGAAACTCATGGCCACTCAAAGAGGTAAAAAGGCCAATTGACTTTATGGCCGTTGACCTTATGTCACCACACCATCACATTAATGCATTGTCATCGAGCCTTGATACGTGTGCAAAGTTTCAATCAAACTTATGGGCATTCAAAGTGGTAATAAGGCCAATTTACCTTATGGCCGTTGACCTTATGTCACCATACCAACACATTAATGCATTGTCACCGAGCCTTGATACGTGTGCAAAGTTTCAATCAAACTTATTGTCATTCAAAGTGGTAATAAGGCCAATTGACCCTATGGCCGTTGACCATATGTCACCACACCATCACATTAATGCATTGTCATCGAGCCGTTATACGTGTGCAAAGTTTCAATCGAACTTATGGCCATTCAAAGTGGTAATAAAGCCAATTGACCTTATGGCCGTTGAGCTTATTTCACCACACCATCACATTAATGCATTGTCATAGGTCCTTGATACGTATGAAAGTTTCAAATTAATCAGACTTCTAGAAACCGGTGAAAATTAAGCTCAAAGATTCCGTTACATAGATACAGGCCAAGCTAATAAAAGCGTGTTAAAAAATTTGATGTGCTATGAGATCGTATTTAAAATTGGGTCAGCTACACCGTGCCACTGTACCATTAACCTCTACTGGTCTAGACAAGAAAGTTCAAGTTGTTTCCCATTTGTGTTTGTTTTGTATATGAAGTCGTTTTGAGGCCTTGGCAAAAGACGCAAAAGATGAGGTGATATTATTTCAATTATTTGGAATATTGACATTGAAAATAGGTTACTTCTTATCTTGCATTTATTATTTCATAACTACCTTTGGTACATAGATTAAAATAATTTATACATATGTATTTTAATTAAAATGTACTTTAAAAAGAGATTCAAGTACATCGGTATTTCCATAATAATCGATGGAACAATTCCAATCCGAACTGGGCGTGAATGAGCAAAATAACATCTAATTTAGATACATTTTTTAAAGTATTGATTTTACTTGTCCCTTCCCTAGATCCTGGAAATCTCGGTTCTACCATGGCCAGCACACCAGGCCAATGTTGAGTTGAAAAATGAAAAACCTTTACTCAAGTATAATTTTTAAGATTTCCTCCCGCGATAATTGGCGACCTCAAGCTCCTCTGGGAATTAGGGGGTGGTAGGCGGGATGGAATAGAAGGTTTGATGTTGTCATTTTAAACCGTTTCCTAGTTGGTCCGGCTTGTACCTTAATGACGCTTGTTACCACGTCTATATCCGGCAAAGAAGTGTTCTTATCGCTACAACAACAACAACATCCGGCAAAGGACCATTAACATACGTAGATAGCAATCCCCAAAACCATGGGGGAGCTTCTTTCTCAATGCAACAACAACAACATAGCGGCTTGCCTAAAGCCACATTTGGTTTCATGACTCGCAGATGTCCTTCCCAATCCCAGTGACGTATTCACGGTGAGAGAACTGGGGGTTGCGCTAAATTTGCGAAAAACTTTACTCTCAAACTGTTGCGGAATCAGTCATCTCGAGGACGACTCGTAAATATCTCGGTGGGGACGTATTCAACTCTCCGGAGGCAATTTCCAAAATTTATGTGTGCCTTGTTCGAAACTTCAATGTTATCACGCAACGATTCGCGAAATAACTGGGAGCCAGCGTCAACTCGGCAACTCCCAACCACTTATGCGTATATGCTTTTGCATTAGCTAGTAGCAGAGTTGGAACAAGGAGTGAGTTATTGAGACATATTTTCGTTTGCAAAAACATTGTTTTATTTCTGAGTTGCTTACTTGGACAAAAGTAGCGTTTGTTATTATATATGTACATATGTATCCTACAAATTAGCGGGTCGGGACCTACATTTTTTACTACGAACGGCATATGCAAGGCAAATGAATTTTCGCTAAGAAGCTTTTCGTGGCAGAAATACACTCGAACCAGCCGCGAACTTAGAAAAGTTTTTTCTAAAGTATTTCGATAATGATTTTTACGGGACTTGACCTGGTGTGGTAAGCAACCATGCTACCTCCACAACACGGCGGCTAATATTCCTCTTTGTGCTAACGCTTGTTCCCAAATAAACGAAGTCGTGTACTACTTCGAATCATTTTACGGCAATCTCGTTTAGTTTCGAACGCCTTGAAGAGGTCCTCTCACATTCTGACTTAGTTGGTGATGTTGCTTAACAGTCATATACATTTTACGTGAAAGTTATATTCAGATATAGGGCACATAGGCAACCCACTTTCGATCTTTCAATGGTGGCTTAAGATACATATGTGTAAATTATAATTTTTTAGGTTTTTCCAAGACTTGTCGTATAGTGAAAATCTGGTCAATGGTAGATATACCAGACCTAAAGCCGCACTGATAGAGAGCTCGGAAAAATTGCCATATAAAACAGCTGATCCAACCAACCTTATGGAAATTAATGTTATTGGTCAATGGTGCCATACCATAACACCCTAGCCATAATATAGTCAATTAATTGTACAATTTGTTTTGAATTTTTTGTATTTAAAATTTTTTTTTTTCGGTTGAATTTTTGTCCGCTTTTCACACAAATCTTGCAATCGATTTTTAAGTAACTTCTAATTGAGCTAGAAACGTGAAACTTTACGCATAAGTTAGAGCACCGTGACAATGCAACAAAAGGAAAAAAAAAATGATCCGTTAGGTGGCGCACGGATCCAAATAATTAGATAGGAATTTGAAAATTCAAATCAAGCCAAACAA
Organism: Eurosta solidaginis; assembly: GCF_040869045.1. NCBI lineage: Eukaryota > Metazoa > Arthropoda > Insecta > Diptera > Tephritidae > Eurosta > Eurosta solidaginis. The sequence goes on from NC_090321.1 coordinate 31,486,024, forward strand.
ATCAAATCAAACCAGCTTTTAAGTAACTTCTCGATGAGCTACAGACTTGAAATTTCAAACTTTATTCAGAGGTCGATGACAGCAGATGACACGATACAAAAAGATTTGCTAGGGGGCGCATGGGATGAGATATTTAGAAAAATCGTACGAAACGGAGGGAATTTTGGAATTGATTTTTATGTATGTTCTCATTGAGCTACAACTGTAAAACTTCACAGATAGGATAAGACGCCGAAAAAAATTAAGAAAATGAGTAAAAAGTTACGTTAGGTGGCGCATGGATAGAAATATTTAGATAAGAATTTGGCAATTTGGTGTTTTGAGATCGATTTTGAATTAACTTCTCATTGAGCTACAAACATGAAACCTCAGAGACAGGTTAAGACACCGTGACAAAGGAGCAAAAGGAGAAAAAAATCCGTTAGGTGGCGCACGGATCGAAAAAATTAGAAAATTATTTGGAAATTTGAAACCGGGTATTAAGTAACTTCTCATTGAGATAGAGGCTAAAAATTTAGAGCTTAATTCAGAGGTTGATGACAGCCGATGACACAATACAAAAAGTTTCGCCAGGGAGTGCACGGACTGAGATATTTAGAAAAATCAAACGGAACGGAATTTTGGGATTGATTTTTATGTAAGTTCACATTGAGCTACAAGCGTAAAACTTAACAAATAAGTTAAGACACAGAGAAAATGTAAGAAAGGGAGAAAATAAAAAAAATTTAAGCACTTCCTTTATATAAATGGACAAAAATCAGCGAAACTGTTTCCTTATATAAAGACATATTCTTGCTAAACTTTGATTTTTAAATTTTAACACAGAAATTGCAAAAATATTTATGAGAAGTAAAAATAAAAAGGTGTTTTGGTTCCAATACAACACCTAGTCAACTACGTTATGCTGAACTTACAATTCTAAGTCATGCCGTATGTCAATCGCCATCTTTTTGGAATGGCTCGGAAATACGTGCTGGTATGATTTGTGGTTTCGATGAGGGCAAGGATGCATGCCAGGGTGATTCTGGTGACCCCCTAGTATCGGATGGCATTTTGGTTGGAGTGGTTTCATGGGGTAATGAATGTGGATTGGCCGAATATCCAGGTGTCTACCAAGATATTGCTTTATTTAATAACTGGATTGTGGACGCGGCCGACTCTCTGTAAGTGAAACGATCATAAGAAAATTAACGAATTAATAAAACGGGAAAATACAACTATTTACAATTACTCTTGTAGAGCTAAGAGCCTGCTTATTTAGTGTATGAAACATTCATATTTGTAACAGGATTAGCCTCGTCTAGGTGAGGCTGAGCATTAGATTGGAGAATTTATAAATTTCCCCGAATACATCTTGAATCCCAGCAGAACTTCCTCTTTTTCCTTCGTCCTTTCCAATCCCCTAGTTTATTTAATTCCGTTCCCTCGCTTTCTCCCTTTTTACACATTTTTGTCTGTCCCTTCTTTTCTACTAATTTTCCATATTATATATATATCTCTTATTATATATATATCTCTTTCCCTCTACCTATCCCTTCCCTTCGCCTACCGGCTTCTCTCAAATTCTCTTCTTTCACGCCTTCCCTGTCCTTTTAACTCACTCTTCCTCTTCGATTCTTCTTCGAGTTCTTCAACCTAGTCCTTTTCCATACGATTTCTCTCCTGTTGTTGTTGTTTCGATAAAGACACTCCCGAAGGTTTTGGGCGAGTTTTATTGATGTTGATGGTTCTTTGAAGGATAAAGATCCAGTACGTTTCGGTAACAAGCGATTTCATATGACCACATTGAACTTTCTAGGCCATTTCGCCCACACCCCTAGTTCCAGGAGCAACTTGTCAGAGCCTCAGCTGCTAAAGAAACAAAAAAAGCTGCTAAAGTAACAACGGTTGATCGTCACGGCATAAACGAATGAAAAAACGAATTAATTTATCCATCTCCGTCTGTCTGTGACCACGATAACGGAAATTTAGTATATGGGTTCTTTGGCCCTCAGCTCAATCAAATGGAGAATAACTCTTGTCAATAAGTGCTTAATTGGACTGAGTAGGATTTTGAAATGGCTCTTTGAGTGTTCGAGAGATCCTTCGAAAGACGTATGGTCCCCTGGTAAAAACATCTACAAGGTATAACGTTATAAAAAAAATTTCTAAAATCTCAATTGCACAAATACATATTTAAGTTTTTTTTTCTCAAACAAAAACAAATTTGTTAATTTTTTTAATTTACTTTTGTTGGGAAATGGTTTTTAAATATTATACTGCGCATAAACTAAAAAAACAAAATTAAGACTGACCAGAAGAGAGAACGGTTATACCTCGTAAGTGCTTATATCATGTATGGTCCTGTCCGTGATGTCGACTTGGAGTATTGAAGGAGGCATAATGATGACCTGTATGAGCTTTACGCGGATATGGAGATAGTGCAGCGAATAAAAACTCAAAAGCTTCGCTGGTAAAGTCATGCTATGCTAATGGACGTTGACGATCCGGCCAAGAAAGTATTTCAGTCGGTACCGTAGTTTGGAAGCAGAGGAAGGAAAACACCTCCACTTACTTGGGAGATGGAGGTGGAGGAAAACTTTACTTTCCTTGGTGCTCTCAATTGGCGTCAGTTATCGCGAAATACGGATAGCTGGTGTGACGAAACAGCTAAAAAGGCCTAGGAGTTAAACGCGTATGATGATGATTATAATGATTATGACGAACATGTTAATTATTTTGCCAGGGTTCAATGTCGTACCTAATGCACACCTTCTATGAAAATTTCATAAACATCGGTTAACAACTTCAGCAGCCCGGAACCCACACTTTCATGCAAGATCTTGATAGTATCGTTATGTCACTCCTTATGAGGTCTTATAATCTCAAGGCAAACATTAAGATCATGTTACTCTTGACTTAAAAACCAGAAATTTCGTTGAATATTTCAAATATTATATTGTACATACATCAAGAACTCGTGAAGAGGAAGAAAATTCGTATTGAGCCGTAATCCTGGTGTTCGGCACTACGAGTTTCGTTCTTCCAACAGCAAAAAACAAAATCGAAATACATATGAGATCTCTTCAAATAAAAAACTAATTGCATTTTTATTTTTACTTTTTTTTAATTCCTTCTCATCATCTCATCACATCATCATTTACTCATATAATATTTTCATTTTACTTAGAGAGAGTTTGCTGTTTTCACGACCCAGCTATTATATGTAGCAACGTCTGTGTAAACACCCGGGTATCTGGCTAATGCACATTCATTACCCCACGAAACAACTCCAACCAAAATACCATCCGACGCCAATGGACCGCCGGAATCACCTTGGCATGCATCTTTGCCAGCAGCAAAACCACAAATCATACCAGAACGAATGAATGAGCCATAACCATAAGCTGACGAGCTACATGTCGAACGACTGAGAATTGAAATGTCGGTATAACGTAGTTGACTGGATACATTATTCGAACCAAAACTGGTTACACCCCAACCAGAGATAACACCAGGAGCGCCATTAGCAGGTGATGTGGTAGCCAAACTTATAGGTTGAATTGTTGAGCTCAATGGTAGAGGTGATGCCAACTTGATCACTGCTATATCATTTGCTGAGGTTTGTTTGCTATAAAGTTCATGATTCTTGAAACTAGCCACCTTAACTATGGAACCACCAAAGTCTGAGTAAGTCGAACCAGCGCGTACTTTTAAGCTGGCTGGTGAAACATTTTGCAAGCAATGAGCAGCGGTCACAATGATTGTATCTTTATAGATGGCACCTCCGCAACTATGGAAACCATTACGTTGAAGCGAAATTTGATAAGGGAATGAAGTAATCGTTGTCGCTATGCCACCAACAATGCGACCATCTAAGTCATCGGCCGGAGGTATAGGAGCCTTGGGGATGGTGCCAGCTAACGCGCAGCCTAAAAGAGCTAAAACGATGAAGATTTTAAACATTTTTTTGTTAAAAAAAATAAAACCGAGTAACACTGCTCTTAGATGAAATGGTGGTATCGACTAGATTGGGTTTGTATGGTGGTGCGCTTATTTATACCGAATTCATTGTATTGTTTGAAATTTCATGTGCAACAGTTAGGTTTTCGAATAATACGCTATACCGAAGACTTTCTCAAGTGCATTCAAAATATTATAGATGTATACCTCTCGAAATTGTGTCATAGATATCGATAGGTTTGTTAAGTCCGACGCTAGATAAGAGATTATAAATTTCTCTGAAGTTTTGCATTTAGGAATATGGGCGTCAAGGGCAATGCCCAAAGCTGCCCTCCTTTTTACGTCTTGAGAAGGCTTTACCGGCCAACGGAAGACCGGCAAAACCTTATCGGTGTTTAAACACACACGAACAACATATTTGCGTACGCGCGACATCGTCATTAATTGATTAAATTCTATTTAAACACGCGTAACTTTTATATCGTATTGCGTCAACCGCACTTTGAAGAAAACTTTTTGGAATGAGCAAAATTACATCGAGTTTTCGGCTTTTGCTTATCGAAAATTCATAATTCGATATTTTAACGGGATTTTTGCAACGCCGCAAGGCCATTTTCATCCCTCCATTCACCATCAAAAAATGTTACACCAGTTGAAACTGTTGACAGAGAATTTTCTACTGTTTACAGGTTAACATTGAAATTGGATGGTGTGTGGTGAGTTGCAAGACGTGTTCACATGCAAAAAAGTTGGAATCTAGCAAAAACCCCTTCTCATTGTGTAAAAATTCTCTGATTTTACATACATAAATAACAAACAAGTCCCCTAACCTTATCACTGCATTCTGTTGGCAATATACCAGTAGGGGAGAGATCCACGTGGTATCACAACCGGACCTTTATGGGCCTAAGTGTACTGGTGCTCGCACCGGTGGTCACTCTAACCTAACCCAACCTAACTGAGATTTTCAAATGTGATGCGTCATTATTTTTCTCTTGAATCTCTATAATTCCTTCCAATGCCCTTTTGAGCTCCGAAGTCATTTTGTTATAGTTTTTTCTGCTAAGCCAGTTGCAGCCGCTTAAAGTATGATTATACTCAGTTGAGCAGAGCTCACAGAGTATATTAAGTTTGATTGGATAACGGTTGGTTGTACATATATAAAGGAATCGAGATAGATATAGACTTCCATATATCAAAATAATCAGGATCGAAAAAAAATTTGATTGAGCCATATCCGTCCGTTCGTCCGTCCGTCCGTTAACACGATAACTTGAGTAAGTTTTGAGGTATCTTGATGAAATTTGGTATGTAGGTTCCTGAGCACTCATCTCAGATCGCTATTTAAAATGAACGATATCGGACTATAACCACGCCCACTTTTTCGATATCGAAAATATCGAAAAACCGAAAAAGTGCGATAATTCATTACAAAAGACCGATAAAGCGACGAAACTTGGTAGATGAGTTGAACTTATGACGCAAAATAGAAAATTAGTAAAATTTTGGACAATGGGCGTGGCACGGCCCACTTTTAAAAGAAGGTAATTTAAAACTTTTGCAAGTTGTAATTTGGCAGTCTTTGAAGATATCATGATGAAATTTGGCAGGAACGTTACTCTTATTACTATATGTACGCTTAATAAAAATTAGCAAAATCGGAGAAGGACCACGCCCACTTTTAAAAAAAATGTTTTTTAAAAGTAAAATTTTAACAAAAAATTTAATATCTTTACAGTATATAAGTAAATTGTGTCAAGATTCAACTCCAGTAATTATATGGTGCAACAAAATACAAAAATAAAAGAAAATTTAAAAATGGGCGTGGCTCCGCCCTTTTTCATTTAATTTGTCTAGGATACTTTTAACGCCATAAGTCGAACAAAAATTAACCAATCCTTTTGAAATTTGGTAGGGGCATAGATTTTATGGCGTTAACTGTTTTCTGTGAAAATGGGCGAAATCGGTTGATGCCACGCCCAGTTTTTATACACAGTCGTCCGTCTGTCCTTCCGCATGGCCGTTAACACGATAACTTGAGCAAAAATCGATATATCTTTACTAAACTCAGTTCACGTACTTATCTGAACTCACTTTATCTTGGTATGAAAAATGAACGAAATCCGACTATGACCACGCCCACTTTTTCCATATCGAAAATTACGAAAAATGAAAAAAATGCCATAATTCTATACCAAATACGAAAAAAGGGATGAAATATGGTAAGGTAATTGGATTGTTTTATTGACGCGAAATATAACTTTAGAAAAAACTTTATAAAATGATTGTGACACCTACCATATTAAGTAGAAGAAAATGAAAAAGTTCTGCAGGGCGAAATAAAAAACCCTTAAAATCTTGGCAGGTATTACATATATAAATAAATTAGCGGTATCCAACAGATGATGTTCTGGGTCACCCTGGTCCACATTTTGGTCGATATCTGGAAAACGCCTTCACATATACAACTACCACCACTCCCTTTTAAAACTCTCATTAATACCTTTAATTTGATACCCATATCGTACAAACTCATTCTAGAGTCACCCCTGGTCCACCTTTATGGCGATATTTCGAAAAGGCGAACACCTATAGAACAAGGGCCCACTCCCTTTTAAAAATACTCATTAACACCTTTCATTTGATACCCATATCGTACAAACAAAGTCTAAGAGTCACCCCTGGTCCAGAAAGGCCCACTCCCTCTTAAAATACTCATTAACTCCTTTCGTTTGATACCCATATTGCACAAACGAATTCTAGGGTCACCCCTGGTCCACCTTTATGGCGATATCTCGAAACGGCGTTCACCTATGGAACTAAGGATTACTCCCTTTTAAAATACTCATTAACACCTTTCATTTGATACCCATATCGTACAAACGCATTCTAGAGTCACACCTGGTCCATCTTTATGGCGATATCTCGAAAAGGCGTCCACCTATAGAACTAAGGCCCACTCCCTCCTAAAATACTCATTAACTCCTTTCGTTTGATACCCATATTGCACAAACGAATTCTAGAGTCACCCCTGGCCCACCTTTAAGGCGATATCTCGAAACGGCGTCCACCTATAGAACTAAGGCCCACTCCCTTTTAAAATACTCATTAACACCTTTCGTTTGATGCCCATATTGTGCAAACAAATTCTAGGGTCACCCCTGCTCCACCTTTATGGCGTTATCTCGAAACGGCGTCCACCTATGGAACTAAGGATTACTCCCTTTTAAAATGCTCATTAACACCTTTCATTTGATACCCATATCGTACAAACGCATTCTAGAGTCACCCCTGGTCCATCTTTACGGCGATATCTCGAAAAGGCGTCCATCTATAGTACTTAAGTCCACGCCCTTTTAAAATACTCATTAATACCTTTCATTTGATACCCATATCGTACAAACGCATTCTAGAGTCAACCCTGATCCACCTTTATGGCTATATCCCTAAATGGCGTCCACCTATAGAACTATGGCCCACTCCCTCATAAAATACTCTTTAATGCCTTTCATTTGATACACATGTCATACAAACACATTCCAGGGTCTCCCTCGGTTCATTTGCCTACGTGGTTATTTTCCCTTATGTTGTCACCATAGCTCTTAACTGAGTATGTAATGTTCGGTTACACCCGAACTTAACATTCCTTACTTGTTTTATTTTAACAAACTATGAAAAACCGATTACGTGAAAACGACTTGGGTGCTCAAGAGGAAATTGAAAGGAGCCACTGAGATTCTTAATGTAAAAATATTGGCATAGCAATTTTAAAACTGAGAACAAGACAACAAAAAACATTCGCCTGTATGTATTTGCAAGGTTGAAAAAAAAATTTTTTTTTTAAATTTTCTCGAGACACCCTCAACATAAAGCTTCAAATTTATAAACGGACTTTGGCAACCTTTTTATTTCGTTAAATTTGCAACCAACCCAGTCTAGTAGACACCGGGCATAATGCCTCTACACTATTTTAAAAAGTTACTAATAATTGCTGTCCACTCCATGAGATATTTTTCTTTTATTTTACAAAAAGTAGAAAACAAACAACAAAACCAAAACTATTTTTTTTTTTTAATTTGAATTTTTAAAAATACGCTCGGGGTATTAGGCCTGACTACATTCACCACGTCGGCTACAAAGCGACATCTGTCAAATTATTTGTACACATATTCTTATAAGTGTCGTTGTTATTTTCTGCCCGATATCGCAGCGCGACAATCAAACACGAACGCCGCTGTCGGCGATTTGGACCTAATTCTATTATTGGCAAGCGACAGAGAGTGGCTTCCTTTTTATTTTATCAATAAAAACTAAAATAGAAGAAAATAACAGATAATATACATACATAAGTTAAAATGGTTCTTTTTGGACATTTTTACAACATGATATTTTTTCAAAAATGTTCGCTACGGTTTGTTTTAATTGATATATGTGGCTGTCGCGTTCAATGTAATCAAGCAAATATTGCCTTCAAGCTTTGGATATTTGTGGTTGTGGTCTGCAGCCGCAGTGTTCAATGTAATCACGCCTATTGGTCTTCAAAGCAGACTCTTCATCATGGTTCCACTATATGGTTGGTTCATCTCTACAGCAACAACAAAGCTTTGTTTAGATATTTTGATCGGTTATCAAACACTTTTCGTGATAGATTTTTTTTCACTAGTTGAGCTAAGACAAATTTTCTCAAATGCACATGTGCCTCCAAGAAATTTGGCAGGGCTTTCCACTGATGGATGAATTTGAATTGAAAACTAAGTAAAATAATGAAACTAATTGGTTTTGTGTTTGGTAACACTTTCAAAATTTTTTACAAAGAAATCCTATGTAAAAATTACAGGAGTATTGTGGTGTTCCAGGAGCATTGTGGTGTTAAGGCATGCCGAATTCTTGAAAACTAAGTAGCTTGATATGAAATATTTTAACTGTAAATAAGCCAGGAATACTTATTGAAAGCGGTAACTTTGTAAATGAATAACGAATCGCGATTGAAGAAATTTACTTTTATATTCAGATTTTGAAGCAAATGTAAAAAATATTTGATTTCGAAAGAAGTGTTTTGGGTTTTAACCTCGTAGGTACAGAACCCCATAAACTTCAATAACAACGCTATTGACTAATTTCTAGTACCTACTTAAATGTAATCAGGTTCCGTTATTGCACAGTTGAAACTTTTAAGATGTTTGATTTTTAATCTCAACGTTCAGGGGAAAAAGTAAGCACCATTTATGATTTACTGAGTTTGCTCTTGGTTCGGCTACACCAAAACGCAAATTTTTGAGCCTTTTCTTACTAAAACCTAACTGCACTGTACATTTTATTTCTTTCCAATTAACAACATATTGCTGGAACTAAGAACGTTCTGAGCAAAACTACGTTCAAAACGTATATCTAGTGAAGGCATAGACTTATCCTAGAAATTTGAAAATATAATACCTAAAAGTAGTATTCTTGTTTGTGCAGCTTGAATTAAGTCTCCTATTCGCTTAGTTTATTAAAGTTTTGTATAGGAAACCATGGAAGCATCCTAAAATTTTATATTTAACAACGACTACGACACATTTGTGAATTGCTTGTATCACAATCAAATAAAACAAAAATTTGGTCCATTTTTCTGAGATTTGGTCCTTTTTTTCGATGAATTTTGGTCCCAAATGAAAACATGTGGCAACCGTGACCACGTCAGTTAAGCCCCCATGATACTTAGCATCAGGGCATTTTTTAAGTAATACGAACGTGGCCAAATGGCCACGTAGTAGTCCGCCGTGGCCACGTAGTAATCATAATCTGGCCACAAATAAATTTCGAAAATGCGTGAACAACACCTAACTGAAATAATGTCAGAAATTTTCTGAACATACATGATTTCCCCAAAATGTCAAAAAATATATAACTTGCTAATTCTAATAAAGTTTTTGGTACTAATCGAAGAAATTTATCAACGAATGAATGATAGTTAGAGATGGGAAAGGGGTAAATACCCAAATGGTAAATACACGGTAAATTGGTTATACATGGTAAAAATGGGTAAAGTCCCAAATATTTACCCAAAATAAATACCCACGACGGCCACCGTGGTGTGATGGTAGCGTGCTCCGCCTACCACACCGGATGCCCTGGGTTCAAACCCCGGGCAAAGCAACATCAAACATTTTAGAAATAAGGTTTTTCAATTAGAAGAAATTTTCTCTAAGCGGGGTCGCCCCTCGGCAGTGTTTGGCAAGCGCTCCGGGTGTATTTCTGCCATGAAAAGCTCTCAGTGAAAACTCATCTGCCTTGCAGATGCCGTTCGGAGTCGGCATAAAATCATGTAGGTCCCGTCCGGCCAATTTGTAGGGAAAATCAAGAGGAGCACGACGCAAATTGGAAGAGAAGCTCGGCCTTAGATCTCTTCGGAGGTTATCGCGCCTTACATTTATTTATTTATTTTTAAGGGTAAAAATAATCTTTTGGAAAATATGGGAAACCAACACACAAATTCATTCCAAAATGTATCCAATTTGTCCTATATTGGTGGGTAGTTATCCATTATTCTATCGGTTGAATTAGTTTTAATCTGTAATCCAGCATTTTTCAAAAATATTTAGCCAATAATGCATGCCGTTGCAAATATTTAAGTTTACCCAGTAAACATTTTGAGTCGAAAAAGAGTCGGAAAAATATCTAAATTGGAGCCTTTACAGCCGGTATGTGCTCATTTGGGAGGCCGAAACCAATGTATTTCCTTCTTGCAATGGTCGTCCCATATGAGCCTATTAACGTAAATCATTTGAGCCTAAAAAAGATGCTTATACAATAGGGCGGGTCGATTTAAAAATCGCTCATTGCTCTGTTAAAATCGTATTCTAGGGATCAAAATAAGGAACTTTGACGAAGGAAGCATACCTCTAAAACGAATTCTGATGTCCCTTTGGGTCGAACTTTTTGGTAGGGGCAATTTTAATTCTACCTGCTGTGTCTTGTGGTGGCTTAAAAACAACAACACAAGTAATTTTACGATCTGCAATTGTGTCACAGTGATACCTTCATTTTTTAAAATGGTTGAATAAAAAACCCACACAACTATGTTTACGACATGCAAATGCATCACAGTGATGCCTTGCTTTTAAAAGGGGGTTGTAAAAACGCTAATTTCTAATAATTTTTTAATTTCTTTTCTATTACTAAGTTAAATTCATTTTTTCATTTACATATGTTCTGACTAAATAAATTTCTAAAGAGAAAAATAAACTCCAAAAAGGAAAAAAAACATAAGCATTTCAAAGTGGGATTTTTCAAAATTTGCAAGTTCGACCCAAAGGGGGGGGGGGGGGGGGGCATCAGAATTCGTTTTAGAGGTATGGTTCCTTCGGCAAAGTTTCTTATTTTGATCCCTAGAATATGATTTTCACAGATCAATGGGCGATTTTTTTGCCTCCCCATAAATCGACCCGGCCTATTATACAATAAAAGAATAGGAAGGGTAAAAATAATGTACAAATGTAATTCATTTTGTATTAAAATGAACAGTGATCGTAACAAAGTTTCAAAATTTGTTCCAAACTCGCTGTGACGAACATAAATAGTTGATAAATGATAATTTTTGCATGCAAGATTAGGAGCTTTTAGGCCGTTAAATAAAAGGCAAAAATTAAATTTTCTTTTACCCTCCTACGCGTTTCGACGCTTTTCTGATTCCTATATTGCCCACTTATTTTGGATTCGTTTCGGATTCTTAAATTATGAGCGCCGTGAGCCTGTTTGTTTGGGTAAATATGTGTCCCTTATAAATATTCTCTTACAGTTCTGGAGTTTAATATGGTTCAAAAGCTTCAAAAATGCTTTCACATTAGAGTCTTTTATGACTCCGATTTGATGAAATTATAAACAAACGAAAAATATTAGAATTAGTAAACTAGGCAGCTCCGGAAAAAAACTCTGAAATTTTTCTGCGACAATTTATTCTAAATAAATAATTAACTCAACTAATACTTATTTCATTTCTATCTTATCCTCATGTGAGTTTTATCACATTCTCCCCTATGTTTTCCGCTTCGGATATATGTCAAAAATTCTTCCTAAAAGCCCTGAAGTAGTGTCATTAAAAGGCTCAAAATTAGCAGTATATGACGCCAATAAGGCTCATATATGATATCGGAAGAAGGTCATATAGCATTCGCTTCAGGTTCCTAAATGAGTTCATAACTAGTACAAACGATCCAAAGTTTGGACTCCTTTCAGACTAATTGTTGACTCCGAGTGTTTGTTGGGTTGTTTGTTTAAAATAAAAACGAAATTTTTTTAATTTCAAATGGCGTATAAATTTAATTGCTGAATTGTAATTCCAAGCAGCCTCGATTCAAACGATTTTTAAATACGCAAAAAAAGATACAAAAAAGGAATATTCCGGGTATTTTCCCGGTATTTACCCATAAAAATGGTAAATACCCGGTAGAATCCCAACTCTAATGATAGTTCATCAAATATACTATCAATGAGGATTTATATGGAAAAGAACATAGGTACTCACGACTTCCGTTACATATATAAATTCTACAAATTCTGCACGTGCTCGATGGTTTTTTGTCAGCATATAATAAAAAAATTTTGGCCAAGTATGTAATAAGTTGGATATGAAAAATAACTATTCCTGGGATTACTTGTTTTATTGCAAATGTTTTGGTATGACCCAGCAAAAATCTAGTGACCAAAGATGGCGACCAACAACAAAATATCCCACATTGTTCCACAATTGTTAGTATGGCAGAATGAGATGGCCTAATTGAAATGCCCGATACATATATGCTTGCCTTTTCTTACATGCTATGTACCCTCAAATACGTCACAAAAATTTTCTGCGAATCAGCCATTCCGTTTACCATAGTTGCACGAAACATCAATTGATAATCTTCCAAAAATTATATGCATAAATTGTACAGATAATTTGCAAGCAGCATATAATTTCAAACAAGTAAATTGTACAGATAATTTGTACATATAATTTCAAACAAGTAGCTCGTCGTTCAGATGAAGAATTTAAGAAATTGTCGGCTATTGTTGATGTGGCAGCACAGCTTTGTAATGTCATCGATAAAATATATACATACATAAATGTGAATGTTGCTACAAAAGCGCGATTTATTTAATAAAAACATTTAAATTAAGTAAAAACAATGCAAGAATTATATGTGAAATATACTAAAATGAAATTTAAGTGTATCGTTGCCAATTTATATAGGTATTTATGAGCATAAAAGTTTTGAAAGATGTTATTTTCGTGGTATAAATCAACATTCAACACAAATCTTCTCTGATTATGAGTTGAAATACTTTTTGGTTTAGGTTGTGATATGTAAAATTACATATTTTTGTACACAGTTCTAAAATGTAAAGGGAAAAAATTTATATTTGTGTATTAATTGAATTATTAAAAAGATATTGTTATATTAATGATATAGAGAAGCGCCAATACGAATGTAAGTGGTTTCAAACCACTGGTAGGCAATTCACCAATTTAACTGTCAATAAAATGTTAAATTGTTCATTTTATGTAAAAAAAATTTGAAAGTTGCAATTGAAGTTCTGAAAGCTCGGAAATTTCAATTGAAGTTCAAATAATTACAATTGAAGTTCACAATTTTCAATAGAAGTTCAGTAAATTATAATTGAAGCTCAGGAATTTCAACTGCCGTTCAGCAAATTACAACTGAGGTTCAGAAAATAACAATTTAAGTTCAATTATAATTTTCTGAACTACAAACAGAAATTCTGAACTTCAATTTTAATTTTCTGAACTACAAATTGAAATTCTGAGCTTGAATTTAATTTTCTGAACTTGAATTGAAATTTTTGAACTTCAATTGTAACTTTCGAACCTCAATGGCAGCTTTCTGAACTAAAATAAAAAAGTTATAGCATTAAAATTGGCGAATTACAAGTCAACTTACCCAAATTGTGAATTGCCTACTCACGATTTGATGGTTTACTGCAACAAATAGTTCTGTTAGTTCTTTTCTTTTGTTTTCTATATCATTAATTAATTTATTTAAGTTTCCCTTAACTTTGTATGCATACAATCGCATACAATAAAATTTGTATTTATGGGTCACCAACAAGACTGAAAAACTATTCCTTAAGACTTATAGTTAATAATTTACAACTATTATAAATAATGTAATATATTGTAAAAATGTTTAATAAAAGAAATGTTAATAGATTTGAATTAAAGAAATATTTTATTTATATAGCAGTATAATCCAAGTAAAAAAACGGTCATAACACTAGTAAAATGACGGTCATATTAACGTAAAAATACTCGTAAAGTTACAGGTATATAACTCAAAAAATGATTGCCAGAACGTGAATGTAAGAACAGTACAGCACTATAGTTTGTTTACATTTCGATAACCTAAAACCGTATATGTGTGAGCAGTATGGACAATCACATAAATAGGTACGACGAAATGGACTGGTCACGAAAGTTACCGCTGCCCTGTACAAATGCTACTTAACGATTTACGTGTTCCATCGACACAGCTGTTAGTCATTTTCCTAGTCAATTTACGGGCACATTTTTGCTGGGGAGTGAGTCACAACCACGGTTGCCACAGCATGTTTTTTTTTTTGACCAAAAATGGCAATATTCAAAAGCTGACCGGTATGGTCAGTCATGTCGAGGAGATATTTTTCTTTTGGCCACCTAGTGAAAAATCCTTAAAAAATGCCCTGCTTAGCATAGACTTGACTTGACTTGGCGTAAACTTGGCAACTTAGCCACGATTATACTCCACTTGGCGCATACAACCTGGCATCATAAACAGCGTTGAAATTTATTTTTAAATAAATGTTAATTTGTATGACAAAATGTCAAAATTAAATGGAAACAAACAAATGATATCTCAAAATGTAAACGCTACTTAGAACTTACATAGAAAATTAAAATTCAACAGACTTCTAAGTCAAGTTAAGTGTTCTAAGTTTTGAGTAATCAGTAACATGCAATGTTCATTTAACAGAACTGTAAGGGACAGTTCTCAAGCCAAGTCAAGTCTATGCTAAGTATCAGTAATGGGCCCTTAAATAATTGTCCATGTGTTGGTTACATTTTGTGTTTTCCATCTCCTTTTCACAATCCCAATACCAGTGAAATGAAAAAAATTAAATCAGCTGATGATATGAGCCAACCATATGATTGAGCCATGTAGTTATGAAATGTACTGATTCAAAAAATTGTTGTACTATGACCATATATATAGTACTTCTATATCAATACCTTCCTATCTTCCTAACAGGCCAACCTAATAAAACCGCACTGCGTTTTTTAGCGCACGCAAACAACCGGCGTTTTTTGCCCGAACCCAAATAAGCATGCGTTGCGACAATGTAAAGCATGTGTACAAACGTCAAATCTAAATGTCACGCAGAACAAAAATTGGATATCGAGTTAGGTTTTCACGCAGCAAATTCAATTTGGGTTGCTCTCATACAAGTTGTATGTGCATGAGACATTTTTGACAGAAAATGACTTGCGTGCGTTTATATTAGGTTGGCTTGTAATGTGCAAATTTTCTGTCAATCATTATTTGCTGAAACTGTGCAAATGGATATTCTGCGCATGCGCGGGCTTTGTTAGTGTTAGTGAATTGTAGTAGCATGTGTAAAAAAAGTATTAAAGGGATTACAACGGGTCACTATCCCCTTTACCCAACTTATGCATACTAATTGTTATAAAATCACAGTTTAGTCGATTAAACAATGAAAAGGCCAACAAATACAATACAAGGCTTGATTTATTATTTAAATATGGGCTGCAGCCATACAAAGTACATTATTTACATAAATAGTAAAAAAAAACAAGGCGAAGAATTCATATTTTTGAAATAAAAAAAATTCAAATATACATGTATAAAAAATATACTTATACATACATCCCAACAAGCATTTCTTTAAACATTTTTAAAAATAATTTAAAGTGAATTACAAACGGTATATAAACGTTTTCAAAATTTTACTTATTTTGAGTTTTTTAATGAAGTAAATTTTTGATGAAGTAAACAAAATATGAGTACTGGGCTGGCTGCTATTGGTGTTGAAATAATATCAATTTTGTAAATTTTTTTCTAACATATTCTTTTTCGTCCGTGCTTTTTTCGTTTCAAAAATAAACGAATATCCAAATAAAAACGTATTACTTCCTTACACAGCTGTGCCCGGTGATTATTAAAGATGTCATTGCTAAATAAATTTTCGATGCCTATGTGATCGTCCATGATACTATTGGAGAAATCATCACTTGTATTTTGAAAAATTTTATTTATTAAACTTAATTTTGCATTTCCAATTGGGCGTGCCTTGAGAACTTGTCTTAAAGCTTTCTCTGACACTATACAAATATTACATACGTCCACAGATGGTGCGACAAACGGACCCTTATTTTTGTACGCTGAAATATTTAGCCCCTTTTTTACAAAAATTTAACGATAGCCTTGAGATTTTGTCTCCTTCTCTCGTAGTATAGCTGTACTGTAATGTTTGACAGGCTGCACAGTTCAGTAGTAGTGATATAGAAGTATTACATATATGGTTATGACATCGTATTTAAACGCTTCCCAAGGCAGTCGGTTCTATGTACCGGAGCGACTCGGGATTTTTCCCGACCAAGGACTGTCATTTCAGTGTAACCCCATTTAATTTGTTTCGTCCCTCCCACAAATTGTCATCCTCCCAGCAGCTCCTTGCAGCAGGACTGCTCCATATTCTCTTGCTCCGGGAAGGTATCGAATCCAATCCGGGTCCGTCTCCTGCCGGAAAAGAATCTTTTTAGGACGGTCATACTCTGTTCAGTGTGTCTCGTGTAA
Organism: Eurosta solidaginis; assembly: GCF_040869045.1. Taxonomy (NCBI): domain Eukaryota; kingdom Metazoa; phylum Arthropoda; class Insecta; order Diptera; family Tephritidae; genus Eurosta; species Eurosta solidaginis. Next base: position 31,502,799 of record NC_090321.1, read on the forward strand.
GGGATGGTTGCATCGGACAGGTTGTTCTGGGCTTGATCCCAAAACCCGACGTCCACGTAACTTTTATAAATCTTTTGTGGCTCCTTGCTGTTCACGCCCAAGGGCGTCCCGTAGTCTACGTCTAAGCGCCCCCCATTACCTTCCAGCAGCCCCGCTGCTCAGCAAGCCACAACAAGTACCCGCTGCTGCTCGCGCCTTACGGCGCCAACAACTCAAACAGCTGCTACCACTCATAACTACAATCTTCGTAGTAGAGTCGGAAGCAATGCTGAGCAACAGCCCCTGCCCCCGTCTTCTCCCCCCCTCTTTTCCGGCAGCAATCGTGTAGGTCAGGGAAACAGACTCTTAGTCCCTACCTCCGTTTGCACCGTTTGCCAGCACAGAATATATATGTTTGCGACATCCGCCCAATGCAGCTCCTGCCTCGGGTGGTGCCACTTTCCTAGATGTTCTGGTCTCCGCGACGGCAACCCCTCGGCGGGTTTCATCGCGCCATGTTGCCAGGTCGCAAACCCAAATCATCCGGGTACCCCAATGCTTGCCCAAGGACGCCCAGTCCCAGGGCCACAACAGCAATTGCGTCCTGGCCTTCCTGAACCCAGGCGTAGTCACCCGTCACTTACCCCCAGAGTGGCGACGTCTCCTCTCATGCACTTCAGAATTCTGCAGTTAAACTGTAATGGACTAACTGGGAAGATTACGGAGATAGTCAATTTCATGAAGCGGCACAACATCCGCATTGCTGCGATTCAAGAGACTAAACTCACAGCACGATCTGCATTGCAGTCCTGCTCTGGGTATAATGTCCACAGAAAAGATCGCGAGAGCGGAAATGGAGGCGGCCTCGCGTTTATAATACACCACTCTGTGCAATATCACATATTTGATCCTGGCATCGACCGCAGGGACAACGTCTTAGAACGTCAAGGCCTATCTGTCCGGTCAGGCGATGCAAACCTAGAAATCATCAACATCTACATCCCCCCTGCCACCTGTTGCCCCGGTGGATACCACCCTAATATTAGAGCCTTACTCACTGGAAAAAATCGCATTATTTTAGGCGACTTCAATGCCCATCATGATCTGTGGCATTCAAATTTGCGGGCGGACAGTAGGGGCGAGATGTTGGCGGATCAAATAGAAGAAACGACGTTCTGCACAATAAACGGAGACGCCCCCACACGTATGGTAGGAAGCTGTCACAGTTCGCCAGATATCTCAATCGTGAGCGCAGAACTCGTAAACTGCGTCAACTGGCAGCCGATGGTATCATTGGCATCCGACCACCTGCCTATACTTGTTTCGCTCGAGCGTACCGCCGACTTCATCGTCACCGAAAAACGCACTTTCATAAACTTTAAAAAAGGAAAGTGGGGAGAATATAAATCCTTTACAGACAACCTCTTTGCTGCCCTCCCTATCCCGACTGATGCCCGCCAAGGGGAGCGTGCCTTTCGCAAGGTCATTGAATCCGCCTCGGCACGTTTCATTCCCGCCGGGAGAATTCCCGAAATCCGGCCCCACTTCCCGGCGGAGGCCGCAAACTTAGCGAGAGAACGTGACCTTATAAGGCAGCTTGATCCAGGCGACCCCCAAATAAGGGATATAAACCAACGCATCAGATTGCTTGTGGATGAACACAAGCGGGCGAAATGGGAGGAGCACCTAAGAGGTTGTAACCTCTCTACCGGTGTGGGTAAACTTTGGTCCACCGTAAAGTCCCTATCGAATCCGACTAAGCACAAAGACAAAGTTTCCATCGCCTTTGGCGACAAAGTGCTGTCGGATGCGAAAAAATGCGCGAGCGCTTTCTGCCGACAATATATAATGCATTCTACGGTCGACAAAGTTAGACGGAGGGCCAACAGACACGCACATAAACACAAATTCAGCGCGTCACCAATCACCATCACCGCTAAAGAGGTTGAGGACGCCATTGGTCGCGCTAAACCATCCAAAGCAGTGGGCCCAGACGGCATAGCCATGCCGATGCTTAAAAGCCTAGGGAAAGAGGGTTTCAAATATTTAGCGCAGGTCTTCAACCTGTCTCTTTCCACCTTTGTCATACCCGAGAAATGGAGAATGGCCAAGGTGGTCCCGCTACTAAAGCCTGGTAAACCAGCTAACATAGGAGAGTCGTATCGTCCGATATCTCTCCTATGGCCAGTAGCAAAGACGCTCGAAGCCTTTTTGCTCCCTTATTTCCAAGCAAATTTGCAACTAGCCTCCCATCAGCATGGCTTCAGAAAACTCCATAGCACTACCTCCGCGCTAAATGCCATTAGTACCCAGATAAATTGCGGTTTAAATCAAAACCCCCACCATAGAACAGTACTCGTAGCGCTAGACCTATCAAAAGCTTTTGATACGGTCAACCACGGCTCGTTACTGCAAGACCTGGAAGGGTCTACCCTTCCCCCATGTCTTAAAAGGTGGACCGCAAATTATCTGGGTGGTCGGCAGGCATCGGTGCTATTTAGAAACGAAACATCAAAGCCAAGGAGAATTAAACAAGGGGTGCCACAGGGTGGTGTCCTATCCCCACTTTTGTTTAATTTCTACATATCTAAACTACCTTCACCACCGGAAGGAGTCACAATCGTTTCCTACGCCGATGACTGCACAGTAATGGCCACAGGCCCAGGCCCACAGATCGATGAGCTATGCAATAAAATAAACGGCTACCTCCCTGATCTCTCCAGTTTTTTCGCCTCGCGAAACCTGGCATTATCACCGACTAAATCTTCCGCGACCTTATTTACAACATGGACGTCCCAAATGTCGACCATTTTGAACATCCACGTCGATGGCTCTACGCTACCGACTGTCCTACACCCCAAAATCTTGGGTGTGACGTTTGATCAGGATCTACATTTTGGTGAGCACGCAGCCGCAATTGTTCCGAGAATTCAGAGCCGTAACAAAATCCTCAAATCCCTTGCTGGCAGTACCTGGGGAAAAGATAAAGAAACGCTCATGACTACATACAAAGCAATTAGCCAGCCGATTACGTGCTACGCGTCACCCATATGGTCGCCAAGCCTAAAAATTACCCACTGGAAGAAGCTACAGGCCTGCCAAAATACTGCTCTCAGAATTGCCACGGGCTGTCTTCTTATGTCCCCAGAACACCATCTACATAATGAGGCGAGAATACTCCCCATCAGGGAAAGAAACGAGATGCTGACCAAACAGTTCCTGTTGAATACCCAGAAACCTGGGCATCCCAACAGACATCTGATTGACGAGCCAGCACCGCCTAGGGGCTTAAGGAGTCATCTCCGTAAGCATTTTGAGGAAATACGGCATCTGAGAACACAGCTGTATGAAGCGAAAAAACACAAGCAGGTCCTTGGTGAACTCCACAAACAGGCGTCGGACCTTTATGCCGGGAATTGCCCGGTGAACCCAGTACTCAAAGTAAAGTATCCAAAACTTGCGGAAGAGGAACGCATACTCCCCAGGGAAACGCGTGTCACTCTGGCTCAACTTCGTTCTGGATACTGTAACAGGTTAAACTCTTACCTATCCAGAATCAACCCCGACATACAAAATGTATGCCCCGCTTGCAATGTGTCCACACATGACACCAACCATCTCTTTAATTGTAATGTGGAACCAACGCCTCTAACACCCCTTTCCCTATGGTCCACCCCTGTTGAAACAGCAAGTTTCCTTGGACTCCCGTTAGAGGATATTGATGACAGTTTGTGATCGGTCGCGTCTGTTAGGTGGGGCGAAGCACTGCTACAACAACAACAACAACATCGTATTTAAAATTGGGTCAGCTACACCGTGCCACTGTACCATTAACCTCTACTGGTCTAGACAAGAAAGTTCAAGTTGTTTCCCATTTGTGATTGTTTTGTATATGAAGTCGTTTTGTGGCCTTGGCAAAAGATGAGGTGATACCGACTTATCACAGTCTTTTCTAATATTATTTCAATTATTTAGAATATTGACATTGAAAATTGGTTACTTTTTATCTTGCATTTATTATTTCATAACTACCTTTTGTACATATATTAAAATACTTTATACATATGTATTTTAATTAAAATGTACTTTAAAGAGTCCAGCTACAAACGCAAATCAGTTTGAACTATACATTCAAGTACATCGATATTTCCATAATAATCGATGGAACAATTCCAATGCGAACTGGGCGTGAATGATCAAAATAAAATCTCAACAATAACAACACCAACAACATTTAGATAAATTTTTTAAAGTATTTTGATTTTACTTGTCCCTTCCCTAGATCCGGGAAATCTCGCTTCTACCATGGCCAGCACACCAGGCCCATGTTGAGTTGAAAAATAAAAAAACCTTTACTCAAGTATAATTTTTAAGAATTCATCCCGCGATAATTGCCGACCTCAAGCTCCTCTGGGAATTAGGGGGCGGTTGGCGGGATAGCATAGAAGGTTCGGTGTTGTCCCTAGTTGGTCGGGCTTGTACCTTAATGGCGCTTGTTACCGGGTCTATATCCGGCAAAGAAGTGTTCTTATCGCTACAATAACAACAACATCCGGCAAAGGACCATTAACATATGTAGATAGCAATCCCCAAAACCATGGGGGAGTTTGGACAAAAGTAGGGTTTGTTATATACTGTAACGAATATTAGCAGCACTAAGGGATACCATCATCTCTAAGCCGATGCTAAGCAGTGACTTGTATGCACATCGATAATTCAATCATTATGTCTACACATATGTACGTACACGCAGCGGAGAAGCAACGCACAAACACATGCAGATATCTTATCTGAGATGCTCCCAAAAGTATGCAATTGTAATTGTGGAAGTGTCGCTCACAAATACATATGAGAGCTATACACGTGCATATGTAGTTATAATTATATAGCAGTAACTAAGTAAATTCTAGAAGAGCCTAGAAGTATGCAAACGAGAAATCACAGAGTATAAAAGGCCGCAACAGTAGAGGCACGACAATCAGTTTCATTTAAGCAAGCTATTGGTTGTGAAGTATCAGTGTTATTGTGAATTACTTTAATAAAGGCCATTTTGCATTATTAAATATTGGAGTTATTTATTCAACAGTTTAGCGATACGAACGTTAGTAGAAGGTTGCAAATAAGAGGAATTGCACTAAATTCGTTACAATTGGTGTCAGAAGAGGAATTGTTGAATAAATTCCGAAGATTTCGAATACAACAAGGACATGGCAAAGTTAAGTGAATTGAAGATCCAGCAACTGAAGAAGGAGTTGGAGAGCCATGGATTGAATACAAGCGGCGTTAAACTCGAACTTCAGGCACGGCTACGAGAGGCAACGGAAGCAGAAGGAATTAACGTGGAAGAGTATGTCTTTCATCTCGATGTCGACGAGACAACAACAAAAATTGAAGAGAAAAACGAAACATCGCAGACAGTTACGAGTACAGACTTGAACATGATTTGGCTGCAATATCTGCTCAAACATCGACAGTGTCATCTCAACTGGCAGAACAGAAGACATTTATGGCATCAAAATTGGAAATACAGGAGGCATGCATTTCAGAAATGTTGACACAGATAACATCCAAGATGGAAACTCAACTGGAAGAACAGAAGACATATATGGCATCCAAGATAGAAACTCAACTGGAAGAACAGAAGACATATATAGCATCACAACTGGAATCACAGGAGGCACGTATTTCAGAAATGACGTCGCAAGAGTCATCTCAACTGGAAGACCAAAAGACCCAATTGGAAGCGCAAGAGGCACGTATATCTGAAATGTCGGGAGAAATTTTGGAACAGGTATCATCAAAACTGGAAGCGCAGGGTGCAAAAATAGCTCAATTTCAGGCAGAAGTAGATATTTAAAAGGTTGTATGGAGCAGTTACAACTAAATCGCCCAGCTGTTTCAGCAAGCAATCCGAAGGTAAAAACTCCATCCTTTGAAATGCGGATGCACCTGTGGAATACACTGAAAGGGTAAAGATTCAGAGTTTTAGAAGTGGCATACGGGACGTCGAAACAAAGCGAGCTACATACGCAACCCCAAAGCAAACATTTGTTGAAACGGTATCCCATGCACTGACTCAGGACACAGCGTCACTTTTGAGTAAGCCCGCATACAAAGCTCATCGCGTGGAAGTGGAAAGGCCAGACTGGGTAGACACAATTTTGGAAGCATTAAAGGAACGCAGCAGAAAAACGATGGTGGTGTCAAATGTTTTAAGTGTGGAAAGCCAGGGCACATTGCTCGGTATTGCAGTACCAATCCTAACAGTTTCAGCAATGTGGGTGGCCGTAAACGCAGAGCTGAAGGAGATGAACAAATCTCCAAATCCACCCAATCGTTAAACTAAAGCGAGTCAGCCGCAAGGGGCGACAGCTGGCTCCCTCAATTGAATTCACCATAATTTCTATCTCGCAAATTGGAAGAAGGTCAAGCAATCTTACTGTTGGAGGACATGTGGATGTAAAGGAACGTTTACTGACTGTAGATACGGATGCATCTCATTCCATCATTCGACCAGACTTAGTCAACAAGAAGATAAGAACATTGTTTGGAGCAAAATTACGTACAGCCACGGGAGAGGACACCCAGGTAATTGGAGAAGTAGCATGTGAAGTAGCAATTGGGAACGTCACGGTACTACACAATTTTATAGTGGCAGAGATTGTTGATGAAATCATAATTGGAGTGGACTTCTTAATCGACCAAGGCATCAAGATCGATATGCAAAGCAAGACGATGCGATATAAGAACATGGATGTGCCACTTAATTTCGGCTACGAGAGAGGCTACAGCAGTAAACGAGTGCTGGTGGAAGAGAGTCAGCAAATACGACCAAAATCCGAGGCAGTCATCTGGGCAAAGGTTGATGGAGATTGTGGGACAAACAAATCAACACCGAACATACTTGTAGGAAAAACCCTGGCTATAACAAAACAGGATGGACGTATCCCGGTAAGAGTACTCAATGAGTTCAAGTCACCACTCAAACTGACCAGAGAAACTATTTTGGGAAGATGCCAAGAGGCTGAAATAATAATCAATTTGGACAGCTCCAGGAAGAGGTTTCAACTAGCAATATTGATCTTTCAGATGACATCATGGCATGGACGGAGGGACTAGAGGAAGACTATCAGAGTAAGCTCCCAAAGTACGGGAACATATTTGACCAAGATGGCTCCAAACCAGGCCGCACCAACGTTGTGAAACATCAAATTGACACTGGAGAAATGAGCGACAGCGGCCTCATCGAACCATCAGCTAGTCCATGGAGCTCACCGGTAGTACTTGTAAAGAAGAAGGATGGATGCGTGGAAAAAGGATAGCTACCCATTGCCAAGAATTACCGACACTCTGGACTCGCTCTCTGGTACGAAATGGTTTTCCACACTGGACTTGAAAAGCAGCTACTGGCAAGTGGAACTGAAGAAGGAAGACAAAGAGAAAGCAGCCTTCAGCGTCGGTGATGGTCTTTGGCAATATACAGTGATGCCTTTTGGACTATGTAATGCACCAGCTACTTTTGAAAGACTCATGGATCAGGTACTGAAAGGACTACATTGGAAAACTTGCTTAGTGTACCTAGACGACATCGTCGTATTGCGAAAGAACTTCGAAGAAGATCTGAAGAACTTGGAGAAGGTTTTCCAAAGAATAGCTGGTGCTGGTCTGAAACTTAGTTCCAAAAAGTGTTCTCTGTTCAAGAAGCAAGTTATTTACTTGGGTTATAAAGTAACGACGGAGGGCATCTGCACCGCGAATGAAAAGATAGAAGCAGTGAAGGATTGGCCAAGACCACAGAATCTGCATGAATTGAGAAGTTTCCTTGGGCTGTGCACATATTACTGCCGATTTGTACTAAATTTTGCCAGCGTAGCCCATAGTCTCCACGAGCTAACAAGAAAAAATAAAGCTTTTGAATGGAAGAAGGTGCAAGAAGTAGATCGTTTGTGCACTGCCCCAATGTTGGCATATCCGATTCCAGGAGCAACGTTTATTCTAAATACAGATGCGAGCGCATATGCTATAGGAGGCGTTTTATCACAACTGGTCGATGGACAGGAGAAGGTAGTTGCATATTACAGCCGTTCGATTGGAAAACCAGAGAGGAACTATTGCGTCAGGACAGATCACGCAGCGTTGAAATTACTTCTGCAGTTCCGTAATCCGGAAGGACAATTGGCACGGTGTATCGAGCGACTAAAAATCTATGACTTTTCCATTGAGCATCGAATAGGTAGTACCTATGGAAATGCTGATGCAATGTCACGAAGACCATGTAGTTTGGAATGCAAGCACTGTTCAAAGGCCGAGGCTAAAAAAGACATTATAGATGTCCGGCTAATGACTATAACATGTACAGATGAATGGGACAAGGAACAGCTAAGGAAGTGTCAGCTAGAACATACAGATCTATCACATGTTATGCAAGGGCTCGAACGAAATGAAAGGCCAAACAGAAAGGAGATGTCAGTAGAGAGTCCCATTGCGAAGTCATATTGGGCAGAGTGGAACAGTTTAGAATTGATATCCGGTTGCCTTCATCGAGTATGGGAGAGTGAGGATGGTCAATGCAAGAAGAAACTGATAGTTGTTCCGGTTATGGATTATTTCAGTAAATGGCCAGAGGTATACCCAATCCCAAACCAAGAAGCGGAAACAGTAGCAGAAGTCGTTACAAACGATTGGGTTGCAAGGTATGGTGTACCAATGGAGTTACATTCTGACCAAGGCAGGAATTTTGAATCAGCTGTGTTCCAAGAAATGTGTAAGAAGTTCGACATTCGAAAAACACGGACAACTGCATTGCATCCTCAGTCCGATGATATGGTGGAACGTTTCAATAGAACATTGGAGGAGCATTTAAGGAAAGTAGTAGATAAGTACCATAAGGAGTGGGATACACACATATCATTATTCTTGATGGCGTACCGATCGGCAGTACATGAGACAACGGGCCAAACACCCGTAAAGGTGCCAGCTGATTTGAAGTATGGGATAGATGCCGATGCGGAGAGAAATGTCAAGAAATCCACTGGTGTCTTGGAAGAAGAGCTGAGAGAGATACACGATCTGGTAAGGTAACGATCAAAGATTATGAGTGACAAGATGAAAGACAGATACGATAAAGCAATTAATTCGGAAGGGTTTCAGGAAGGAGATTTGTGCTGTTATACAACCCACAACGGAAAAAGGTTTGTCCCCGAAATTGCAGTGTAATTGGGAAGGCCCATACAAAGTTGTAAAACGGATCAACGATGTAGTGTACCGCATACAAACCATTGGCAAACCACGAACCAAAATGAAAGTGGTTCATTTGGAAAGGCTGGCTGCGTTTAGATCGAGAGATTTGTTTGATCGGGACATCAATAATTCAATCATTATGTCTACACATATATACGTACACGCAGCGGAGAAGCAACGCACAAACACATGCAGATATCTTATCTGAGATGCTCCCAAAAGTATGCAATTAAAATTGTGGAAGTGTCGCTCATAAATACACGCGCATATGAGAGCTATACACGTGCATCTGTAGTTATAATTATATAGCAGTAACTAAGTAAATTCTGGAAGAGCCTAGAAGTATGCCAACGAGAAATCACAGAGTATAAAAGGCCGCAACAGCAGAGGCACGACAATCAGTTTCATTTAAGCAAGCTATTGGTTGTGAAGTATCAGTGTTATTGTGAAGTACTTTAATAAAGGCCATTTTGCATTATTATATATTGGAGTTATTTATTCAACAGTTTAGCGATACGAACGTTAGTAGAAGGTTGCAAATAAGTGGAATTGCACTAAATTCGTTACAATACATATGTATCCTACAAATTGGCGGGCCGGGACCTACATTTTTTACTACGAACGGCATATGCAAGGCAAATGAATTTTCGCTAAGAAGCTTTTCATGGTAGAAATACACTCGAACCTGCCGCGAATTTAGAAAACTTGTTTCTAAACTATTTCCTCTCACATTCTGACTGAGTTGATGATGTTTCTTAACATCATTTTGCACAATCATATAAGTTTTGTATGGAAGTTATATTCGATCTTTCAATGGCGGCTTAAGATATATGTTTATTATAATTTTTTAGGTTTTTCCAAGATTTGGCGTATATAAAAAATCTGGTCAATGGTAGATATACCAGACCTAAAACCGCACTGATAGAGAGCCCGGCAAATTTGCCATATAAAATACCCGATCCAACCAACCTTATGGAAATGAATGTTATTGGTCAATGCCATACCATAACACCCTAGCCATAATATAGTCAATCAATTCTACAATTTTTTTGAATTTTTTGCATTTTCAAATTTTTTTTAAATTATCATATTTTACTTCCTTTATATTAGGTCGGTTGAATGTTTGTCCGCTTTCCATACAAATTTTGCAATCGATTTTTAAGTAACTTCTCATTGAGCTACAAACGTGAAACTTTACACACAGGTTAGAACACCCTGACAATGCAACAAAAGGAAAAAAAATCCTTTGGGTGGCGCACGGATCGAAATAATTAGATAAGGATTTGAAAATTTTCAAACCAGCTTTTAAGTAACTTCTCGATGAGCTATAGACTTCAAATTTCAAACTTAATTTAGAGGTCGATGACAGCCGATGACACGATACAAAAATATTCGCTAGGGTCGCTCGGGATGAGATATTTAGACAAATCGTACGAAACGGAGGGAATTTTGGGGTTGATTTTTATGTAAGTTTTCGTTGAGCTACAGCTGTAAAACTTCACAGATAGGATAAGACGCCGAAAAAATTTAAGAAAAGGAGAAAAAAGTTCCGTTAGGTGGCGCACGGATCGAAATATTTAGATAAGAATTTGGAAATTTGGTGTTTTGAGATCGATTTTAAAGTAACTTCCCATTGAGCTACAAACACGAAACCTCAGAGACTGGTTAAGACACCATGACAAAGGAACAAAAGGAGAAAAAATTCCGTTAGGTGGCGCACGGATCGAAAAAATTAGATAATAATTTGGAAATTTGAAACCGGGTTTTAAGTAATTTCTCGATGAGCTAGAGGCTAAAATTTAGAGCTTAATTCAGAGGTCGATGACACAATACAAAAAGTTTCGTATGGACTGAGATATTTAGTAAAATCAAACGGAACGGAGTTTTGGGATCGATTTTTATGTAAGTTCCCATTGAGCTACAACTGTAAAACTTCACAGATAGATAGGTTAAGACACCGAGAAAATGTAAGAAAAGGAGAAAATAAAAATAAAATAAAAAATTTTAAGCACTTCCTTTATATAAATGGACAAAAATCAGGGAAAAATGTCTCCTTATATAAAGACATATTCTTGCTAAGCTTTGATTTTTAAATTTTGACACAGAAATTGCAAAAATATTTACGAGAAGTAAAAATATAAAGGTGGAGCGCAGTTGATTGACTAATAATATCTCCTTTTCTACCAACTTTCCAATTCAAGTAATGTGCGCTCCACTTTTATATTTTTACTTCTCATAAATATTTTTGCTATTTCTATGTCAAAATTTAAAAATCAAAGGAGACATTTTTCCTTGATTTTTGGTCATTTATATAAAGGAAGTGCTTAACATTTTTTTATTTTATTTTTATTTAGTTTAAGACACGATGTCAATAGATATGGTTAAGTAAGAATATAGTTATGGGTCTGCTGCAATCATTTGCACATTATGCTTGATAGAAACTTATATGCAATACTAAGAAAGCTGATTCCACGATACTTGGCTTAGTTTAAAGATCTCCCGTTAATTGGAGGTTGGAGTTGCCAGCTATTTGATTTTTTGGTATCTTGCAATTTCTAAAGCAAGGTTTCTTCACGCGCCCATCCAGTAATTTAAAATATTCTACCTCATTTAACAACTTCCCTGTCCCCATACAAAGCGCTTTGGGAATGCCCCACGCCCATAATTTTTTTGTATTGCTTAATTGAATAATATGAATATATATTATAAAATATTATTTTTATAAATAATTCGACATATATTTACCTTATTTTAGCTATTTTATTTTGTGAGTGAAATGTGACTCCTGAACGTGGCAAAAACAATTTTGTTTACCACGTTCAATGAGTCACATGTGAACATATAGGACCATAAGAAATAATTTAAGTTTTCGAATCGCAATAACGGTAAATTGATATATAAATGTCAAAAGCGTGCATTAGTGTGCTTTTTTGTTTAATTAAAGAAAATGAAAAAAGGTATCAGCAATAAAATTTCGAAATTTTCTTTCATTTTCCTAAAGTTTAGGTCTTTTGATATACGCTCACATAGAATTCACAAATATATAACGACACGTTCATGCCAAGAAAGCGTCTTTAAGTTGTATAAAGAAATGAGTCACATGTGACTCATGAATTTATTTCAATACACTCTTGTGAGTCACATATGGCTTATTGGACAGGGAAGTTGTTAAGTCAATAGATTGTTAATATTTTCAGTAAATATTTTTTACTTCCCTTATTTTATATTTAAATTTATTAAACAATGATCGTGCATTTGTTTTATTTTGTTGTTTACCTTCTTATACCAAATTATAAATTTATTTGCATTTCCGTTGTCTTTCACATAATTTGTACTTTATATCTTCATATATGATCTTTTACAATGTGCTTAAAACTCGTAAAATGGTTACTACACAGGTAATAAAATAAGGTCAAAAGACGAATACTCAACTTGAAACAAAATGTAGGATTGGGTATAAATAAGCGCAATATCACACCAAATAAGGGTGGTTGCAACAAACGTTCCAGTCAAAGATAGGGGCGCACAAGTCTATTTCTTTTAGCTTTAAGAAAGTTTAAAGTCCTCGTAATTTTAGCGCTTTTCAGCAGCGCTTTAGCTGACACCATATACCCAAGTCTCCTATGCCTCTGATCGATGGCTTCGATGGTCGCATTGTTGGTGGTACGGAAACTACGATTGATTCATTCCCATATCAAGTTTCAATTGTACGCGATGGCGTTCACGATTGTGGAGGTTCCATTTATAGCGAAGCAATAATTGTGACTGCTGCTCATTGCTTGCAAAATTTCTCACCTTCCAGTTTAAGAATACGCGCTGGTTCGTCTTACTGAAATACTGGAGGTGTCGTAGTTAAAGTAGATGATTTCAAGAATCATGAACGTTACGATCCTAAAACAATATTAAATGATATAGCTGTGATGAAGTTAGCATTCCCAGGAGAACTTCCGCTCTTTCCGTCGTCCTTTCTACTCCCCTAGTTTATTTAATTTCGTTCCCTCGCTTTCTCCCTTTTTACACATTTTTCTCTGTCCCTTAATTTTTCCCTTCTTTTCTACTCATTTTCAATATTACTTTTCGCTAAGAGTAAGGTTGACAATTGGGTTGGGAAAGTCCTAAATTGCGCTGGCATGCCTTTGAAAGGGTTGCACTACATAACCCCTTGAATCAATGGGGTATTTTGGTCGCCGCTCACCACAGGCAAAACTGCCGCAGGTATATTCTACGCCCCCTAACGCACTGGGGAACAATTTCTCTCCACTTGCTCTCCGCCTACCAATTGTTCCGTTCATTTACCGCAACCGTTTCTCTTTCCGTCACCCCTCCCCTTTTTTCGTTCCCCTAATACTCTTTTCCGATCCCTCTGTATTTTCTTTCACTACCCCCTTTCTCTCCTTACTAACCCATAACATTTGTCCCATCTCCTATTCATTTCCTTTTATCCCTTCGTGAAATATTTTCGATGATAGGGGCGTAGCTTAACCCATATTACCCATCGGTATACGTTATTATATGCACATCCAATTCTGTATAAATTAACTTTAAAACGTTTGATTTTAAAACGTTATCCCTTTATTATACTCAGCGTGCTTTGCACACAGAATATATAAACTTTGGTAACATAACGGTTGATCGTAACGGCATGTCTGTGATCACGATAACTGATATTTGGTATATGGGTTCTTTGGCCCTCATCTCAATCAAATGGAGAATAACTCTTGCCAATAAGTTCTACATTGGACTGAGTATGCTCTTGGAGTGTTCGAGAGAAAAGACTTCTGATGCCCTGATAAAAACATCTACAAGGTATAACCGTTTCTGACACTATATTAACGCAATGAAGAAAATTTCAAATTTCTCAACAGCATACATACATATTTATGTTTTTTCTCAAACAAAAACAAATTTGTTAATTTCTTTGATTTCCTTTTGTTTAGAAATGGTTTTTAAATATTATACTGCGCATAAATTTAAAAAAAAAACAAGTAAAGGTGTCTAAGTTCGGGTGTAACCGAACATTATATACTCAGCGTGAGCTTCAATTGTACATTTCATTTCAAATAAATAACTTTTCTACTTAACACGTGGCACCGCCCGTTTAAAAAATATGTCTCCCCATTTCTTCTTACAATAAAACTTGGTAAGTGAAATATCATTGATTCAAAACTATTTTTTGCTTGGTTATAGCTTATTATTTTCGTCTACGACCCTTTTAAAAATCTTTAATCTTTAACCGATCTCGTCCATTTTTTCTAGAAATATTTCCTGCTATAGGGAAAATCTGTGTACCCAATTTTATTACCATCCGACAATTTTTCTTCGAGCTATGGCTCCCGAAACATAGAAAATTGCTTAGTCATAAAAGAGGCGGTGTCACGCCCATTTTTTAAACTTGAAGTTTTTCCTATTTATTGTTAAAAATTCACTTGGGAAATGGTCGTCCACGACCCTTTTAAAAATCTTTTATATAAAAGTGGGCGTGCTCCTTAACCGATTTCGTTAATTTTTCTTCAAAGCATTCCTTATAGTAAAGGCAACCTCTCTGCCGAATTTTGTTACGATAGGTTTAACGATTTTTGATTTATGATTAAAATATTTGTAAAATTGATTTTATCACAAGTGGGCGGTGCCACGCCCATTTAAAATATTTCCAAATTTTTATCAAGAGTCTCAATATGAGTCCATATGTCAAATTTCAACATTCTAGGTGTATTATTTACTAAATTATCAGTTTTTTTGTGTTTTCCAAAATTTTATATATATAACAAGTAAGGAAGGTTAAGCTCGGGTGTAACCGAACATTACATACTCAGTTGAGAGCTATGGTGACAACATAAGGG
This sequence comes from Eurosta solidaginis, assembly GCF_040869045.1. Taxonomy (NCBI): domain Eukaryota; kingdom Metazoa; phylum Arthropoda; class Insecta; order Diptera; family Tephritidae; genus Eurosta; species Eurosta solidaginis. Next base: position 31,517,858 of record NC_090321.1, read on the forward strand.
AAAATAACCATGTAGGAAAATAAACCGAGGGTAACCCTAGAATGTGTTTGTATGACATGTGTATCAAATGAAAGGCATTAAAGAGTATTTTATGAGGGAGTGGGCCATAGTTATAGGTGGACGCCATTTAGGGATATCGCCATAAAGGTGCATCAGGGTTGACTCTAGAATTTGTTTGTACGATATGGATATCAAATGAAAGGTGTTAGTGGGTATTTTAAAAGGGTGTGATCCTTAGTTCCATAGGTGGACGCCGTTTCGAGATATCGCCATAAAGGTGGACCAGGGGTGACCCTAGAATTTTTTGTACAATATGGGTATCAAAAGAAAGGTGTTAATGGGTATTTTAAAAGGGAGTAATTCTTAGTTCCACAGGTGGACGCCGTTTCGAGATATTTCCATAAAGGTGGACCAGGGGTGACCCTAGAATTTGTTTGTACAATATGGGTATCAAAAGAAAGGTGTTAATGGGTATTTTAAAACGGAGTGATTCTTAGTTCCATAGGTGGACGCCGTTTCGAGATATCGCCATAAATGTGGACCAGGGGTTACCCTAGAATTTGTTTGTACGATATGGATATCAAATGAAAGGTGTTAGTGGGTATTTTAAAAGGGAGTAATCCTTAGTTACATAGGTGGACGCCGTTTCGATATATCTCCATAAAGGTGGACCAGGGGTGACCCTAGAATTTGTTTGTACAATATGGGTATCAAAAGAAAGGTGTTAATGGGTATTTTAAAAGGGAGTGATTCTTAGTTCCATAGGTGGACGCCGTTTCGAGATATCGCCATAAATGTGGACCAGGGGTGACCCTAGAATTTGTTTGTACAATATGGGTATCAAAAGAAAGGTGTTAATGGGTATTTTAAAAGGGAGTGATTCTTAGTTCCATAGGTGGACGCCGTTTCGAGATATCGCCATAAATGTGGACCAGGGGTGACCCTAGAATTTGTTTGTACGATATGGATATCAAAAGAAAGGTGTTAGTGGGTATTTTAAAAGGGTGTGATCCTTAGTTCCATAGGTGGACGCCGTTTCGAGATATCGCCATAAAGGTGGACCAGGGGTGACCCTAGAATTTGTTTGTACGATATGGGTATCAAATTAAAGGTATTAATGAGGGTTTTAAAAGGGAGTGGGTCTTAGTTCTATGGGTGGACGCCTTTTCGAGATATCGCCATAAAGGTGGACCAGGGGTGACTCTAGAATGCGTTTGTACAATATGGGTATCAAACAAAAGGTGTTAATGAGTATTTTAAAAGGGAGTGGGCCTTAGTTCTATAGGTGGACGCCGTTTCGAAATATCGCCATAAAGGTGGACCAGGGGTGACTCTAGAATGTGTTTGTACGATATGGGTATCAAATTAAAGGTATTAATGAGGGTTTTAAAAGGGAGTGGTGGTAGTTGTATCCTCGCCTTTTCGAGATATCGCCATAAAGGTGGACCAGGGGTGTCTCTAGATTGCGTTTGTACAATATGGGTATCAACCGAAAGGTGTTAATGAGTATTTTTAAAAGGGAGTGGGCCTTCGTTCTATAGGTGGTCGCCTTTTCGAGATATCGCCATAAAGGTGGACCAGGGGTGACTATGTTTGTACGATATGGGTATCAAATTAAAGGTGTTAATAACTATTTTAAAATGGCGTGGGGCTTAGTTCCATAGGTGGACGCCGTTTCGAAATATCGCCATAAAGGTTGTAGGGTTATATTTATATTCAACTTTAAATGTACCTACTTTAAATAAATTGAATTTTTTTGTTCTTGTTAATTTTTATTTTTCAATTGTAAAATATTGTCTTTCAAAAATTTTCATTCGGTTGAAATATTTAAAAACGTTTTGTAACATACTTTTAGGAGCGGTTAAATAAAAATATTTTATAAAAAATAAATAGTGCTTATTATTAAATAGTGATTTATATATTAAATACCACATTGGCGATCTAGCCAGCCAAACATAAAAACCGTCCTTCAAAAACAACGAATCAAATTTTAATTCTTGTATGCTGTATGAAATAATAACGCTACCAGTTGATGTTCAGCAAAAATCGATTTATTCTTTTCCTAGTTATATATTATGCGAGTGGAAACCATATTTACTTCCGAAAACGATACCATAGTTCTGTTTACTATATCCAACTTATTACGTTTTTATCAGCAAATTCTTAAACAAATTGTTAAAGGTGGTGCACTTGAACAAACTTTAATTGATTTACAAAAGACCAGCGAAGAGATTTATTTAAATTCACTTTCAAATAAAGTGCGTAACATCTTGCAACGTCCAGCTCTAACTCGCTAAAAGTTTTGTAATTCGTACCTTTAAACTAGTGTGAAGTGTCCTCACTACTCGAAGAATTATCTGAAAAACAAGTTGAAAATATATACCAAATATATCGCGAACATCACAAGAGCCCTCTCTAACGCGTATTTGACGTAGACGTGGTGGTCCAACAACTAGATTCACTTCTATAAAATGAGTTTATTTTCAACTGCACGACGTCGTCTTCGTCGTATTTTTGGATTGTCATTATTTCAGACGTTACCGCTGCATCATTAACATCAGCCTTTCAATCAAACATTGCAAGAGCAACAACAACAAAAGCTACAAAGACAAAACAATTAAAGCCATTGCACAATACATTGTCTAATTTCATCAATCAATTTTAAAGCCATTGCACAATACATTATCCAATTTCATCAATCAATTTTAAAGCCATTGCACAATACATTGTCTAAATTCATCAATCAATTTTAAAACCATTGCGACAAATATTTGGTGAGCTGTATCTAGTATTAATATTATTTATATGTATCTGTATATGTATCAAAATAGATTAATAATTTGGGTTTTGTAAACGCTCCTTTCCGGACATTTTTATTTCTTCCTATAATATAATTTTTGTAGTTATTTCTATTAACAATGTTTCATTCACCATCAAATAATATACGTACATATACACCACGAAATCAAGTAAACGATTCACTTATTGATTTGGATAATGAAAATTATCAAAATGATTTACCAAATCCATATGTGAATCAAAATAATGAAATTTTTGCTACATCGGTAAAACTTCCCCAATTTTGGACTAATTGCCCTGAAGCATGGTTCATCCATGCTGAAATGCAATTTAGTCGAAAGAACATTACTCAGGAAGGGACAAAATATGAATATGTCATAACTGCACTTCCACAGGATGTAATTATGACAATTCTTGATTTTATTCAAAATCCTCCTGAAAATGACAAATTTTCTGCATTAAAGAAAATTTTAATTGAACGGCACTCATTAAGTGAGAATGCCAAATTAGATCGAGTGTTATCCGATTCAGAAATGGGAGATCGTAAACCTTCTGAGTTTTATCGGTCTCTAGTGCTACTCTCTGGAAACAATTTTAGCAAAGAAATTCTTAAAAAGCTTTGGATAAGGAAGTTGCTCAAAAATTTAAGTATTATTCTTACTAGTTCGAATTTGAATGAAATAAGTGAATTAGTTAAATTAGCCGATAATATTTGGGAAGTTTATAATAAAAATGAAATAGCCTCAGTTAGTAATTTTCCAAATTCTAAAAGCGAAAATGCAATTATTTCAAATTTGGTTCAAACAACTAACGTGATGTGCAAAAATTTTGAAAAATTGTCATTAGAGATCAGTGAAATTAAAAATCAGATGAGTCAAAATTATTCAAGGTCCCGATCTTTTAGTAGGAATCGTTTTAGAAGTCGTTCTAGATACCGATCAAAGTTTCGTGACAACCCAAATTGGCTCTGTAGGTATCATTATAAGTTTGGTAATCAGGCTTTGAAGTGCGAACAACCATGCGCTTTTAAAAATAATAGTTCGTCAAACTAAAGTTATCCGTTGTTACGGCGGCAAACAACGGACATTTAGACACCTTTACACGTCGCTTATTTATTTTTGATAAAACAAACAAACTTAATTTTTTAATAGATAGTGGAGCAGAAATTTCAGTGCTTCCGGTTTCAAAATCTTCAAGTTCGAAAAAGTCATCAGATATTATTTTAACTGCAGCTAACGGTTCAACGATTTCGACATACGGTAAAAAACTTTTAAATATTAATTTAGGACTGCGTCGCGAATTTCCGTTCACGTTTTTAATAGCGGATATATCTAAACCAATTATCGGTGCTGATTTTTTGTGTAAATATGGTCTCTTAGTTGATGTTAAAAGCAAATGCTTAGTAGATCCGATAACAAGTCTTTCAGTTAACACAATTTCATGTGTTTGTAATGTTTCGCTACCAAAAGTTTTCGCTGTTGATAACAAATTTACAAAGTTACTAAAAGAATTTCCTTCTTTATTTTCTGAACCAGATTATTCACAACCAGTTAGACATACAACAGTTCACAGATTAGTCACTGAAGGAAATTTGCCATTTTCTAAACCAAGACGTTTAGACCCCATTAAATTCAAAGTAGCTAAAACTGAATTCGATTTTTTACAGGGATATGTAGACCTTCTAATTCAGCAGTAGCATCTCCTTTACATCTTGTACCCAAGAAGGAGTTAAATGACTGGCGTCCTTGTGGATATTTTAGAAGATTAAATATCGTAACAGTTCTTGATCGTTATCCTTTGCCCCATGTTCATGACTTCAACATGAATCTAAGAAATAAGAAAATATTTTCAAAATTAGATTTGGTAAGAGCTTATCACCAAATTCCAATGGCAGAAGAGGATATCTATAAAACTGCAATCACTACGCCTTTTGGCATGTTTGAATTTGTACGAATGCCTTTCGGGCTTAGGAACTCCGCGCAAACTTTTCAACGATTTATTAATGAAGTAGTTAATGATTTAGACTTTGTTTTTACATATATTGATGATCTCTTAGTGGCAAGCGAAAATGAGGAACAACATTTCAAAGATCTTCGCGTACTATTTCAGCGCCTAACGGAGTACGGTTTAAATATAAAACCAAGTAAATGTACTTTTGGCGTAACAAATGTTGACTTTTTAGGACATAATATTTCTGAAACGGGAATTAGACCCTCAGAAGAAAAAGTTTTAGCCATTCGAAATTTTGATCGTCCAAAATCTATTAAGCAGGCACAAAAATTTATTGGTATGGTTAATTATTACCATCGATATATACCAAAATTGGCAGAGTTTACGACAGTTATCTATGATTTAATTAATAGATCAAATAAGAAGCGAGACAAGATTTTAATTTGGGACGATACATCTAATAAAGCTTTCGAATGCATTAAAGAAAAGTTTGCATCTGCGATATTGTTAAACCATTTTAACAAAGATGCAAAACGTTCTTTAAATGTAGATGCATCCAATACGGCAATAGGTGGTGTCATACATCAAACGTTTAATAATAAGTCAGAACCACTTGCATTCTTTTCAAAGAAATTGTCTCCATCCGAAATTAAATATAGTGCATTTGATAGGGAACTATTAGCTATTTATTTGAACATTAAACATTTTCGTTACCTTTTAGAAGGACGTGAATTTACAGTTTTCACAGATCACAAGCCTCTTGTATTTGCTTTAAATTAAAAAACAGAACGCAGTCCAAGACAGACTAGACATATGGAATTCATTGCTCAGTTTACGAATGACATTAGGTATATTAAAGGACAAGAAAATGTTGTAGCTGATACATTATCTCGTGCGTTTGAAGTAGAAGCGATTAATAATTCGGACATTAATTTAAAAATTTTACAAAGTGAACAACAACAAGACAGTGAATTAAGCAAACTTACCTCAGAGCAAACATTTTTAAATTTGAAACTAATAAAAATTCCTGTTCTTAACTTTAATATATGGTGCGAAGTGTCAGGAGAAAATCCTAGGCCTTTCATTCCAAACAATTTAAGAAAAATAATATTTGATATGTTACATGGGATTTCACATCTTGGTAGTAGAGCTACACGTCGTTTGATAGTTAAGAAATATTTTTGGCCTAAAATGAATAAAGATATTAATACTTGGTCTAAAGAATGTATTAGTTGTCAAAAATCGAAAGTACATCGTCATACAAAATCTCCAGTTATGAAAATTCCAATTCCAAAATCTAGATTTGAACACATTCACTTAGATATTGTTGGAGCCTTACCTGTTTCAAAAGGATATCGTTACATATTAACTATAATTGATAGATTTACACGTTGGCCAGAGGCATTCGCACTAAGAGATATTTCTGCAGTTACGGTTGTAAATAAATTTTTTAAAGAATATATTTCACGTTTTGGAGTTCCATTAGAAATAACAACAGATCAGGGATCTCAATTTACTTCAAACTTGTTTTCAGAATTAACGAAACTTCTTTGAAGTCATCAAATAACAACTTCTCCTTATCATCCCCAAGCTAATGGAATGATAGAACGTTTTCATAGACAGCTTAAATCTTCAATAATGGCTAGGAATGGATCCAGAGATTGGTATGAAGAGTTACCAATAGTACTTATGGGTTTGCGATCGATTTTTAAAGAAGATATTTCAGCAACACCGGCTGAAATGGTTTATGGACAAAATTTAAGATTACCTGGTGAATTATTTGTTTCAACTACAGAGAATATAACTTCAACGGATGTTTTAAGTAGTTTGCGTGAACATTTTAAAAATTTTAAATCAAATTTGGAACATCATCAAAATTCTAGTGGTATTTTTGTTCCAAAAGGTTTAAAAGATTGTCATTTTGTTTTTGTACGTGTAATAAACAAACATTCCTTGCAACATCCGTATGAAGGTCCTTATAGAGTTATTGAAAAAGATATTAAAAACTTTAAAATTGAAATAAACAATGAAATTAAATCTATTCCTATTGATCGTTTAAAACCAGCAATGATTGATAAAATACAGATACCTAACACGGCCTCCGTGGTGTGATGGTAACGTGCTCCGCCTATCACACCGTATGCCCTGGGTTCAACTCCCGGGCAAAGCAACATCAAAATTTTAGAAATAAGATTTTTCAATTAGAAGAAAATTTTTCTAAGCGTGGTCTCCCCTCGGCAGTGTCTGGCAAGCACTCCGATTGTATTTCTGCCATGAAAAGCTCTCAGTGAAAACTCATCTGCCTTGCAGATGCCGTTCGGAGTCGGCATAAAACATGTAGGTCCAGTCCGGCCAATTTGTAGGGAAAAATCAAGAGGAGCACGACGCAAATTGGAAGAGAAGCTCGGCCTTAGATCTCTTCGGAGATTATCGCGCCTTACATTTATTTTTTTTTTTTATTTTATAACACAAAAACAAAAAAGAAAGTTACTTTTAATTTATTTAACATTAAATCTCCGGAAGGGGGAGTATTGTAGGGTTATATTTATATTCAACTTTAAATGTACCTACTTTAAATAAATTAAATTTTTTTGTTCTTGTTAATTTTTATTTTTCAATTGTAAAATATTGTCTTTCAAAAATTTTCATTCGGTTGAAATATTTAAAAACGTTTTGTAACATACTTTTAGGAGCGGTTAAATAAAAATATTTTATAAAAAATAAATAGTGCTTATTATTAAATAGTGACTTTTATATTAAATACCACAAAGGTGGACCAGGGGTGACTCTAGAATGTGTTTGTACGATATGGGTATCAAATTAAAGGTATTAATGAGAGTTTTAAAAGGGAGTGGTGGTAGTTGTATATGTTAAAGGGTTTTCCAGATATCGACCAAAATGTGGACCAGGGTGACCCAAAACATCGTCTGTTGGATACCGCTAATTTATTTATATATCTAATACCTGCCAAGTTTTCAAGGGTTTTTTATTTCGCCCTGCAGAACTTTTTCATTTTCTTCTACTTAATATGGTAGGTGTCACAACCATTTTACAAAGTTTTTTCTAAAGTTATATTTCGCGTCAATAAACCAATCCAATTACCATGTTTCATCCCTTTTTTAGTATTTTTCGCATTTTTTTTTTTTATTTTTCGTAATTTTCGATATCGAAAAAGTGGGCGTGGTCATAGCCGGATTTCGTTCATTTTTTATACCAAGATAAAGTGCGTTCAGATAAGTACGTGAACTAAGTTCAGTAAAGATATGCCTATTTTTGCTCAAGTTATTGTGTTAATGGCCATGCGGAAGGACATAAAAACTGGGCGTGGCTTCAACCGATTTCGCCCATTTTCACAGAAAACAGTTATCATCATAAAATCTATGCCCCTACCAAATTTTAAAAGGATTGGTAAATTTTTGTTCGACTTATGGGATTAAAAGTATCCTAGACAAATGAAAAAGGGCGGAGCCACGCCCATTTCGAAATTTTCTTTTATTTTTATATTTTGTTGCAACATATCATTATTGGAGTTGAATTTTGACATAATTTACTTATATACTGTAAAGATATTAAATTTTTTGTTAAAATTTTACTTTAACAAATTTTTTTTTAAGTGGGCGTGGTCCTTCTCCGATTTTGCTAATTTTTATTAAGCGTACATATAGTAATAGGAATAACGTTCCTGCCAAATTTCATCATGATATCTTCAACGACTGCCAAATTACAGCTTGCAGAACTTTTAAATTACCTTCTTTTAAAAGTGGGCGGTGCCACGCCCATTGTCCAAAATTTTATTAATTTTCTATTCTGCGTCATAAGTTCAACTCACCTACCAAGTTTCATCGCTTTATCTGTCTTTGGTAATGAATTATCGCACTTTTTCGGTTTTTCGATATCGAAAAAGTAGGCGTGGTTATAGTCCGATATCGTTCGTTTTAAATAGCGATCTGAGATGAGTGCTCAGGAACCTACATACCAAATTTCATCAAGATACCTTAAAATTTTTAACGGACGGACGGACGGACGGACATGGCTCAATCAAATTTTTTTTCGATCCTGATGATTTTGATATATGGAAGTCTATATCTATCTCGATTCCTTTATACCTGTACAACCAACCGTTATCCAATCAAACTTAATATACTCTGTGAGCTCTGCTCAACTGAGTATAAAAAGTAGGTGTGGTTATCATCCGATTTCGCTCATTTTCAATACCAATCTATTCTGGATCCAGATAAGCTAGCGTACTAAATTTGGTGAAGATATGTTAATATTTACTCAAGTTATCGTGCTAACGGACGGACGGACGGACATGGCTCAATTTTTTTTCGATACTGATGATTTTGATGTATGGAAGTCTATATCTATCTCGATTCCTTTATACTTGTACAACCAACCCTTATCCAATCAAAGTTAATATACTCTGTGTGCAAAGCACACATCGCAGTGTTAATTGAACCATATTTTTTGTATGAATTGTGGTTAATTTTTTTTTTCGCTTGGTCCATAGCGAGGACTCCATACATGCATGCATGGAGTACTCGCGATTTTTGCAGGGCAATAGGCGTCAGTTATCGCGAAATAGCGATAGCTGGTGTGACTTTTTACGAAACAGCTAAAATCACCTAGGAGGTTAAGCGCTTATTAATGATGATGTTTATGAAGATGATTATGATGATGATAACCAACATGTTAATTATTTTACCAGGGTCCTATGTCCTACCTAATGCGCACATTCACCTTCTGTTGGTGTTTCATAAACATCGGTTAATAACTTCAGTAGCCCGGAATTGATACTAGCCTACACATACTCTCATATAAGATCTTGATAGTATCACTTGTTATGTCACTCCTTATGAGGTCTTATAATCTCAAGGCAAACATTAGGATCATGTTACTCCTGACTTAAAAAACAGAAATTTCGATGAATATTTCAAATATTATATTGTAATACTCTTGAAAAGGAAGAAAATTCGTATTGAGCCGTAACTTTGGTGTTCGGCGCTATGAGTTTCGGTCTTCCAGCAACAAAACCCGAAATTGAAATACATATGAGATCTCTTCAAATAAAAAACTAATTGCATTTTCTTTTTTTTATTTGTTCTCATTTACTCATCTCATCACATCATCATTTACTCATACTTTGATTTTACTTAGAGAGAGTTTGCTGTTTTCACAATCCAGCTATTATATTTAGCAACATCTGTGTAAACACCCGGGTATTTGGCTAATGCACATTCATTACCCCACGAAACAACTCCAACCAAAATACCATCCGACGCCAATGGACCACCGGAATCACCTTGGCATGCGTCTTTGCCAGCAGCAAAACCACAAACCATACCAGAACGAATGAATGAGCCATAACCATAAGCTGACGAGCTACATGTCGAACGACTGAGAACTGAAAGGTCGGTATAACGTAGTTGACTTGGTACATTTTTCGAACCAAAACTGGTTACACCCCAACCAGAGATAACACCAGGAGCGCCATTAGCAGGTGATGTGGTAGCCAAACTTATAGGTTGAATTGTTGAGCTCAATGGTAGAGGTGATGCCAACTTGATCACTGCTATATCATTTGCTGAAGTTTTTTTGTTATAAAGTTCATGATTCTTGAAACTAGCCACCTTAACTATGGAACCACCAAAGTTTGAGTAAGTCGAACCAGCGCGTACCTTTAAACTGGCTGGTGAAACATTTTGCAAGCAATGAGCAGCGGTCACAATGATTGTATCTTTATAGATGGCACCTCCGCAACTATGGAAACCATTACGCTGAAGCGAAATTTGATAAGGGAATGAAGTAATCGTTGTCGCTATGCCACCAACAATACGACCATCTAAGCCATCGGCCAGAGGTATAGGAGCCTTGGGTATGGTGCCAGCTAACGCGCAGCCTAACAGCGCTAAAACGACGAAGATTTTAAACATTTTATATATAAAAAAAAAATAAAACCGAGTAACACTGCTGTTAGATGAAATGGTGGTATCAACTAGATTGGGTTTGTATGGTGGTGCGCTTATTTATACCGAATTCATTGTTTCGTTTAAAATTTCATGTCCAACAGTTAGGGTTTCGAATATTACGCTATACCGAAGACTTTCTCAAGTGCATGCGAAATATTATAGATGTATACCTCTCGAAATTATGTCATAGATATCTATAGGTTTGTTAAGTCCGTCGCTAGATAAGAGATTATAAATTTCTCTGAAGTTTTGCAAAACAACAGCAAGTATTTGATGTTAAGCATTGATAATATAGATAGGGCTTCCCAAGATAGTTGAATATGCGAAATCAATATATGGTCTCTAACGTAACGGACATATTTTACTGATTTATATCGCTACAATGATCGTCACCAAAAAACAAAATGCGTAATTATTCTTTTGCTGACGTCAGGAAGCCAGCGCTGTGGCCGGTGAAAGCATTTTTACCTACATAGCTTTTGCTTGGGTAGTATGTATGTAACGGATTCTTTGAGCATAATTGCCACTAATTTCCAGAAGTTTGATTAATTTGAAATTTTGCACATGTATCAAGGACCGATGAAAATGCAATAATTTCATGGTGTGGTGATTTAAAAACAATGGACATAAGGTCAACTTACTTTGTGACCACTTTAAATGGCCATAAGGTCAATTAAAACTTTCCGTACGTATCAAGAACCGATGACAATGCAATAATTTGTTGGTGTGGTGACATAAGGTCAATTGACCTTCTTTAGAATTGCCATTAAGTCAATTGACAATTTACACACGTATCAAGGACCAATGACACTGCATTAATTTGGTCGTGGGGTAAGGTAAGATAAGGTCATAAGTCAATTGACTTTATGACCACTTAAATCAGCCATAAGTTTAATTGAGACTTTGCAGACGTATCAAGGACTCTTGACAATGCAACAATTTAATGGTTGGGTGAGACAAGGACAACTGTGATTAAAAACTATTTTATAAATTTTTTTTAAGTTTTTTCTATTTTTTATTTAAATTTGGAAATTTGAAACTACTATTCTGTAATATAGCTCACTAGCAGACCCGGAAGACGTTGTTCTGCCCTAAATTTGGTATATCTGCATACATTTTAATAAGCTTTTTCCGTCTAACTCTGCCCTCGCCCCTCTACACTTTTTCCTAATCTTTGTATTCACTCCTCCCTCCGTATTTTTCGCTTCTTCTATCTCCATCTTCGTCTCATTATATCTCTTTCTCAGTCTCCTTCTCTCTTTTCTCTTCTCTCAAGTTTTTCTCATTCTTCTTAATATCTTATTGCCAGTCCCAGAGGGTGGTATGTATTTTGTTCCAGTCCCATTCCGAGTCTCAGTCCCAGTCCCACTCCGAGTGTCAGTCTCAGTCCCAGGCCTAATCCCGGTCCCAGTCCGTCTCTGGTCTACTTCCCAGAAAAAAGCATCGTGAATACTAATATACATATATAGGCAAATTTATATACCAAATTTCAGGCAAATCGAATAGGACGTATGTAAATAGGTATGTGGGTATTATTAATTCATGTCTTTATTTCGGCTTCGCATGCATATTTATCAGTTTTGCCAGGTTGATGCGACTAAATCTAATATCACAATGAAAATTACTTAAAAGCTCTCAGCAACAGCTTTCAATTGATATCCAAAATACACACACATTCTAGGGGTATCCGGGTCCATGTTTTGGCCTATATCTCGAGACCCTAGTCACCAATAGGTATGAAAAGTACCCTGTAGTAAAGCACTCATGAACAGTTTTCGTTTGATATCCATATTGTATGAGCATTGTCTCGGGGTATCCGGATCCACGTTTTGGCCTATATCTCGAGGCCCTAGTCACCAATACGTATGAAAACTACCCTTTACTAAAGCACACATCAACAGCTTCAATTTGATATCCATAATGTGAAAACGCATCCTAGTGTTACCCTGATCCACGTTTTGGCCTATATCTCGAGACCCTAGTCACCAATAGGTATGAAAGCTACCCTGCACTAAAGCACTCATCAACAGCTTTCATTTGATATCCATATTGTATAAACACATTCTAGGGGTGCCCGGGTCTACTTTTTGTCCTATATCTCGAGACCCTAGTCACCAATATGTATCCTGGTCCACTTCCCGGAAGAAAAATTATCCGATATTTTATTCTAGAATTAACGCTACCTACATACCAAATTTCTGGCAAATCGAACCATATATACGATAGTTTAGAATAAATCGGTCCCTCGTCCACTTCCCGGAAAAAAAAAATTTCACAAACACTCTCCGGGTTCCTACTAAGTTATCCTTTAAATTTGAATAAAATCGGCGTGGTAGTTTCGAAGTCCATAAGCCTCATACAAACATACATACATACATCCTATTTTATATATGGGGTATTCCATCCCATTTCAACCAATTTTGAACCCGACCCCTTTAGAATTGGCTGAAAGTTTTTCTTCTTTTTCTAGCTTACGACAGACGTTTTTCAGAAGTTTTTCAAATTTTTCAACCAACTCAAAAAAAGTTATGAATTTTTAAAAAAACACCGTTTTTGGTTTCAAAATATTTAAAACTTATTTTGAGTTGGAAAACGGTGTTTTTTTCAAAATGCTATAACTTTTTCAAAAATTGACCGTTTGGGATCATTTTTTTTTTTATACTCAGTTGAGCAGAGCTCACAGAGTATATTAACTTTGATTGGATAACGGTTGGTTGTACAGGTATAAAGGAATCGAGATAGATATAGACTTCCATATATCAAAATCATTAGTATCGAAAAAAAATTTGATTAAGCCATGTCCGTCCGTCCGTCTGTCCGTTAACACTATAACTTGAGTAAATTTTGAGATATCTTGACCAAATTTGGTATGTAGATTCCTGGGCGCTCATCTCAGATCGCTATTTAAAATGAACGATTACGGACTATAACCACGCCCACTTTTTCGATATCGAAAATTTCGAAAAATCGAAAATCGGATGATTGCAGAATTGATTTAAGTTTTTTATGAGAAAAAAAGGGCGAAATTCGAAAAATCTCGAAAAACTAAAAAATTACAAAAAAAAAAAAACTTTAAAAATGTTTTTGTATTTTTTCCGAAAAGTACATTTAAAAACAAATTTAAAAAATAAAGATCCCAAACGGTCAATTTTTGAAAAATTTATAGAATTTTGAAAACAAAAACGGTGTTTTTTAAAAATTCATAACTTTTTTTGAGTTGGATGAAAAAATTTGAAGAACTTCTGAAAAACGTCTTTCGTAAGCTAGAAAAGAAGAAGCGTGGGATGGAGGGTATATAATTGGTAGAGGCTGGCCTTTATTTTGTTACGTACTGTAAAGCAATTTGCATATATTATAGTAACAGTAGGGACTAATAAAGAAAGAAAACTGGGAATGGTCGCGAAATAGTGAGACTTTTCAGAAGTTTTTCGCCAGACATTTTTCTTCGGGAGATGATGCAGAAGAGCCTCCATATGCATGAGCTTAACATCGTTTCAGCTAAAAACCTTTGAGAGGCTAATAGATAGACAAAGGCAAGTCAGTAGACAGGACACTGCGCGGGGTGGTTATAAACGCAGACCCCTTTTGTAAACAAAGAATATTGGAATATAAGTTGTGGTGGAAGCTTCATGTAAAGGAGGGAGTGATGGGTATCCTGGAACCACAATAAAAGTGCGACGTTGGCGCAAGGGCGCTCAATTTGGAAGCGAAGCGATACACATGTAAAACGATAGTACTAAACTAATGGAAGGGGCAGCGTCTGCGGTAAACTGTGCTGCTCGGGAAATAAACAGATCCTACAAGATGCAAGACAACTGTAGTGGTTTTTAGGTGGAAGTAGTAGGTGGGGCCAAAGCAGCAGAAACAATGTAATAATCTCGCATAGCACAACCTGTTTAAAGGTCTTAGAATGTGAGCAATCCCTAGGCGCCCAAGGCATATGGGTAAAGATGGAAATGAAAAAGCGAATGATGTACCTAAAAAATGCACATCCGTCGAATCGTGTCCCGTAGACGTCCTAATAAGATTGGGCGAGATTATAAGAAGGCGAGATCGCACATGAACGATCAAGCAAGAAAGGCGTTGAACCAAGCGCTGAGCTGCAAAGTGTCGGAGATCATGTAATGCTCTAACAAAGTTGCTCTTAAATCTGCACTTGCAGCATGCATATTAATTTAACAAAAACAAAAGTAAAAGCATTTTTATATATCCTATGTACATGAAATTATCACAATTTAATTTGTATTGTATATTAACTCGAATTACTAGCACTTATCCCAGGTCCAGGATCAGCCACTGAGTATGCGCCTCCAAACTCGCGTATAGCTAAGCACTGTGGTCTTTGACGTATTTTTAACCGATTTTATTTAGCTTGACTTGACAGGCTAGGCTAGGCTGGCTGGTTGGCTGGATGACTGGCAAGAATTTTGTAATTGAAGTTTAAGTAACTTCCCGATAAGCTACGAGCTTTAAACTTGGAATATAGTTCAGAACCCGATGACAATGCAATAATAAGCATGGATCGAATATTTAAAAAATCATATTTGTCGTCCGATTTTCTCATATTTGGAACACATAATACATACATGAATAGCAGGCGACATATGAAAAAAATCGCCGCTAGGTGGCGCAAGGATCGAGATATTCAAAAATATCGTATTTGTGGTCCGATTTAACTTATATTTGGAACACATAATACATACATACATGAATAGAAGGCGGCATATGAAAAAAGTCGCCGCTAGTTGGCGCAAGGATCGAGATATTCAAAAATATCGTATTTGTGGTCCGATTTAACTCATATTTGGAACACATAATACATACATTTATTTTTTTTTTTTTAATACATACGTGAATAGAAAGCGACCTATGATGTCCGATTTGACTCATATTTGGAACAAATATTACATACAGTCCGGTAGAAGTGACATCAAAATATTTTGGAGTTCGAGGAGGGACAAGCATACGTGGCGCAGAGTCGAGTAAAGTCTTTAGAAGGATTATGTATTGAGGACTTAGATTATAAAAAGTTGTCAGAAAAGAGTCCGTGTAATACTGAGTCACTAAATATACTAAATAGAATGAGAAATAATAGGCAATTAAATAAAGACTAAAAACTTGAAAATAAAATAATTAAAAAAACAATTTTAAGGTAAACGGTTTTATTTAATCAACGCCCTAGATTGATGAGGAGTGTGATGACTAGTACCTAGGACCTACCTAATTATTTTCTAGCTTTTAGTATGATTATTACTTCATGTAAGTATTGTTTTCAATAAAACCGTTTAACTTAAAATTTTTTTTAAATTATTTTATTTGTGATATCAATAATCAATACCGGAAAGTCCATTACTTATCATCTCTCGTGTGTAGGGAGTGTTATAAATAATGCCTACATGGATTTCTTTTATCAGATAAAGATTACCGAGTTGCAATGTCGTTATCTTAAAAGTAGTAAGTGGTTATAAATTATGCAACTGTAATCGTTTTTTTCAAATTAATCATCACCTATAGCAGAAACATGTTAATTTGATAAAAATGTGGCTGAAGATAGTTATTAAATCGTCTAGCCAATTGTGTTGGTTGTTCTGTTGCTGTAACTCCTCATAGAAAGTTGACGATAAGCAGAGTTTTATCATAATAACAGCCCTTGGACGGCTTGAACCCAAGTCATTGCGGTACTATAGACCCGGGCGCAGCCCAACATCATCATCGCTAATTGGCGCTGAATCGCTTGGCCAATTTGAACGCTTGGGGAACAAGTCACACCAAACACGTCCATAACTACTTAGACAAGCTTTCTCCCGACCACTCCAAGAGTGATCTGATCTAGTATTATAATAGTACTTTATTCTACTCTACACGATTAGAAGTTTGTGCCTACAGGTTTCGATTCAATATTGTCCGCATAAGAATTGTGTGCTCTACCTACTGAGCCGTCAAATCTGTACAACAAAACATATCATAAATCTTCATAAGTGAAATAAAATGTGAAAAATTATGAAATATGATAATTGCACAAAGAAAATTATTTAATAAATTAAATATAAATAAAAATAAAAAAATCAAATAAAAATAGAAATAAAAAATATGAAATTAAAGAAAAATTTTTAAAATTTAGAATAAAATGAAATGAAATAAAATATGATTAACTTAAAATAAATAAATTAGATTAAGTTAAGTTAAGTAAAATTAAATTAAATAAAATTGAGATGAATCAAGTTAAATAAAAAATTAAATTAAAATAATATTAATGAATATAAATGTTTTTAAATTAATTTTAATTAACTTGACTTTCAATCGACGCGTCATCCGATTGCTATCGAATGAATATCAGTATGTTTTCGAAAATTTATAGATTTGTTATCGGCGTGTTATCGAAAAGTTATCGAAAATGTAAAAGAAAAAACAAAAGAAAATGAACTAAAAGAAAAAATTTATACAAGGTTCGATTCGAGCTCAAGGCCAGAACAATAATTTTTTTCTAATGATAATTATTGTTACTTTTTAATTTTTCTAAATTTGAAAAATTGTATTTTGTTTTTGGAATAGTAAGTGGAAAATTTTTCAGACAACTTGCTATAGCTGCGCAGATAGATCCATTTCGAAGGGTGCTAAGCTTTCATCATCAGTACGCTTTAGGCACGCTGCGCTAACCATTTAGCTATACAGCGGTGGTTTGTTTGACTGACAAATTTGCTACTTCTATTCCTTTTATCAACTATATTTATTCAGTGTTGCGCCATCTGGTGCAAATCAAACAAAAACAATCGACAAATTTTATAATTTATAAAAAATAAAATTAAATAAAATTTGATTAAATGAAATAAATTATTTGTTGTTATATCGGCCTACTGATTTGTAAGATCGCGGCTTCTAATCGAGCTCAAGCCCTTATAAGATTAAATAATTATTGTTATGATCAAATTTTTCTTAAATTAATTTTTTATTTTTATTTTTAAATTAGAACAGAAGAAAGAAAATATCAAATTTTTTCTATTTTTAAATTAGAACAGAAGAAAGAAAAATCTAAAATTTTTATTCTGGGTGATTTTGATGATATGAATATAAAATCGATGACACACATTCATATGTATAACTCCTTCGATAGCAAGCCATTAAGAAACCAATAAGAAGAAAATGGCAAGTTTATAAAAAATCGATAGCAAGCTGATAATAAAACAATAGCTTGTCTGCATCAACTTTTCCCGATAAGGTGCCGATGAAGCTCTTATCAAAAAGCCCGAAACTGTTTGTTTCTGGTGAAGTTACATCTGTTGTGCTTTTACTTCATACCCCTAGGTTAACTAATAATACTATTTTCCTAGACGTACACCTGCGTGTGTGTGGGATTGGTACGACGAATGTGGGGATACATATAAGCGTAAGTGTAGTTACTACACTGTAGCGTATTGTCTGAACTATGTACGTGGTAGAGTTAATATAAACGAAATCAGAAAGAGCAAGGATAAGAGAAGAAAGTGAAGGAAATGAAAGGAAAGGAAACACGAAAAGAAGTGAGAGGAAAAGGAAATGAAATGAAACAAAAGGGGAGTTAAAGAAGAGTAAGGACAAAACAAAAAGGAGGGGAGATTTTTCAGTTTATATTAGAAGTCAAAACAGAAGCTGGAACCGAAACCGTACGGCGTGTTATCAATTTCAAAGTGTTAATTTTCTCTTATCGATGAGCTATCGGTTTGTTATAGGTGTGTTATCGAAGAGGTGTGGACCAGTTATAGATTTGTTGTGGAAGTGTTATAAACTGGCTATCGATAACTAAGGTTATTAATGGGTTACTGATTTTTTAGGACGAGCTATCCCTGCTTTATCGAAAGTTTATAGATTTATTATTAAAAATTTGTCGATACTTTTCTGTATTTAATCAGCGAGTCATGGTCATATTGCTTTATATAATTGTTTTTTTTTATTTATCGAAAAGTTATTGATATGTTATCAAAAATTTAAGGACAAGGTATTGAGATGTTAACAAAACGTTATCGTTATCCTACCGTAAATTTATAGACTTATTATCGATATGTTCCGAGAAGCTATGAATATTTCATCAAAACGATATCGATTTGATATCGAAAAGTTATCGGTTTTTTATCTGAGTGTTAACAAGTTTTTAACGACGTGCTATCGATTGGTTATCGGCGGCTTGGCCGTTAACAAACCGCTCGACGAAGACCGATAACTTGTCAATATCGGTTGTTACAGATAAGAAGTCGACGAAGCTGTTCTTAAAAGACTGCATTTTTTGTTTCTGGGTAAACCTGTCACTGTTGTGGTTCAACCACAACCTCCGTGAGAGCTTTAGTTAATTCAACTCACGTTCACTAGTCGTACATCTGTATGATCACATATCAAACTTCACGAGTACTTAGTACTCACGGTTTATTTTTTTTTGTTGTAAGTACAAGATCACAAGTGTTTTTTTATGAGGATGTTTTGCCAATAATTAAGAAATTTATATACTGCCCTCAGACCCGCGCGGGTTTTCTTCTTATGTCCCCAGAACACCATCTACATGATGAAGCGAGAATACTCCCCATCAGGGAGAGAAATGAAATGCTAACAAAAGAGTTGCTGTTGAATACTCAGAAACATGGGCATCCCAACAGGCATCTGATTGAAGAGCCAACACTGCCCAGGGGCTTAAGGAGTCATCTACGGAAACATTATGAGGAAATACGGCACCTGAAAACATAGTCATATGAAGCCAAAAAACACAAGCAGGTCCTCAGGTAACTCCACAAACAGGCGTTGGACCTCTATGTCAGGAATTGCCCGGTGAATCCTGTACTCAAAGAACCATACCCAAAACTTGCAGAAGAGGAACGCATACTCCCTAGGGAAACGCGAGTCATTCTAGCTCAACTTCGATTTGGATACTGTAACAGATTAAACTCCTACCTTTCCAGAATTAACCCCGACATACAAAACGTATGCCCTGCTTGCAATGTGTCCCCACATAACACCAACCATCTCTTCAATTGTAATGTGAAACCAACGCCTCTAACACCCCTGTTGAAATATTAAGTTTCCTTGGACTCCCGTTAGAGGATATTGATGACAATTTGTGATTGATCACACCTATTGGATGGGGCGAATCACTGCTACAACAACACCAACAACAACATATATTCCAAAAATGTTCTTACAGAAATCGTGTTACGTAAATCTTATCGCGCTTCCTTATGGGCTATAACAAATATCGTCGCCCAAATACATAAACCATTTTAACATGTATTTCACAGCATTACATTAATATGTATATATATTTTAAAAGTTTCTTTGTAAGTTATTAGCTAAAAAATAACAATCTAAAATGCATCAACAGTGCTCTCTATCCATTCGCGTAGAGCAGCTACATCTGAATACACACCCGGAAGATTGCGGAATGCACAACCATAACCCCAGGATACAACACCCACTAACTCACCACCAGATACCAATGGTCCACCAGAATCACCCTGACAAGCATCTTTGTCTACAGTGTAGGAACAGATCATGGTATCACGTACAGCCGTACCATAGCCAAATACATCAGATGTACATTTGTCAAGACTCACAATTTTCAAAGGTACTGCGTTCAATTGAGTAGGCAGCGTGCTTGAACCAGACTCCTTAGTACCCCAGCCTGATGTAACAGCATCTGTACCATCTTCCGGCGTTATTGTAGCCAAAGGGATTGGTTTGATGTTGGATTTAAATGTGAGTGGTGTTGCCAAACGTATAATCCCAATATCGTTTTTCATATTTAAAGGATTATATCTTCTGTGAATCTTGTATGAGGCCACTTGAACTAGCATACCACCAGAATTCCAAAAAGACGAACCAGCGCGTACCTTCATCGCAGAAGAGCTTTGACTGAGTAAGCAATGAGCTGCTGTTATAATGATATCCTCACTATAAATGGATCCTCCACAAAAATGTGAACCCGCAATCTGAATAGATATTTGCCAAGGAAAAGTGCTGATCGTAGTTGGAACACCACCAACTATGCGTCCATCTAGTTGTGGCGTCAGGCTAGCAGACGCTGGAGTGGCTAGCATATATGCAAATATGGAGATTGGTAACAAGAATTCCAACATGGTCAATGTTCAAAATTTGTTTTAGTTTTTTCGTTACGAATGCGATTTTATTTTAATACCCACGAACTGATAACCGAAAACGAACTAAAACATGTGAGTAGCAGGTCTTAAGTTTTATGAGCAAGATTTGATGAAATCGTTGTTAGCTGATCGAATTCAACTTTTTAAGCTAATCATCTTAATAATCCATATCTGCGACGTTACTCATAAAGATTAAGTATCGCCTAATGTATATGTATGCAAGAAAAAAAATTAGATACTTGGCGTGATATACCTCCGTGGAGTTTAGGCCGAGCCTATCTTCCAATCCGACACCAAAAAGCATATGCAAGGTTGATGAAATTTTGTTGAGAAGCTTTTTATGACAGAAATACTAACGGAGCGTTTGCCAAACCACTGCCCATGTGCGACTCCGCTTGTAAAAATGTTTTCTCTATTATTTGATATTGCCGTTCCCGGGATGTATTGATGGTTAAGCGGCGACTAATGCAATAATCTCACACAGTACTACATCAATAAGAGTCCTGGAATGCTAAGAAGTATTGCAGAGACTTAGCTCTAGCCGAACCATACATCTACACTGGGTTCCCGGTCATAAAATGATAGAAGGTAACGAAAGAGCTGATGAGTTGGCAAAGGAGGGTGCCGCACTCGATGAATCGACGGTAGAAGTGCCAATGTGGAAAATTTCTAAGATCATGTGGAAATCGTACGACGTTGGACAAAAGAGAATAAAGTTAAGGCTTACGATGGGCATACTAATTGGACACTGCCTTCTGGCGTCACATGCTTATTAGTTAGCCCTCGTCAGTAACGGCACATGTACGAGCTGCAGGAAGAACCGGCTGAGCACGTTCATATTAAAAAGTAACAGACAGCTGATTTCCGTCTGTCACCTGTATGGTTCCGCCATGTATGTCTCATTTGCTCAGATTGCTCTTTTAGGTGTGCAGGATTTATTCACTAGCGGCAAAGTGATGTATTGGACTTGCTAACATTCACCACAATACATACATACATGCCTAATTTACCTCCAAAACAGGGTTTAAAAATAAGTCTACAGAAATTAATCCGCGGAAAAAGTTCTACGGAATGATTCGCCAAAAATATTTGGAACGAAATAGTTTAAAATAGTTAAAAAGGAGATAGGAGCCAAACCCTAAATTTTAAAGCTAAATGCTAAAAGAAAGGTAGACCTATCTACAAAAGTACTAAAATGGCAATACTGACTACTACAGCATCTGAAACAACTTAACATAATGATACGAAACGTAATATATTGTAACGAATTTAGGGAAATTCCGTTTATTTGCAACCTTCTACTAACGTTCGTATCGCTAAACTGTTGAATAAATAACTCCAATATTCAATAATGCAAAATGGCTTTTATTAAAGTACTTCACAATAACACTGATACTTCACCACTAAGAGCTTACTTAAATCAAACTGATTGGTCGTGCCTCAGCTGGTGCTGCTTTTATACTCTTCGGTTTCCTCGTTGGCATATTTCTAGGCGTTTCTATTTCTAGAATTTACTACTTGTTTACCAGCTATAAACTACAGATGCACGTTTATAGCTTCTCATATGTGCGTGATACTTGCACAAATGATTACCTACTTTTGTGAGCATCTCAGATATATGCATGTGTATGTGTGAGAAATACTTTACTGATGATTGCATGCTTTTGTGAGCATCTCTCCGCCGCTGGCATGTACATATGTGTAGATATAATGATTGATTTGTTTATGTACATACAAGTCACTGCTTAGTATCGGCTTAGCGATGATAGTATCCCTTAGTGTTGCTAATATTCGTCACAATATTATATAAATGAGCACGTAAATTGAGTTTTGGTTTTAATCACGCATGTCGGCCATAGTAGTATGGTGGTAGCGAGGTCGCTTACCACACCGAAGTTCTGGATTCGAGTTCCGGAATAAGCAACATCAAATACTCTCGAGAAAGCTTTTCTAAGCAAGGTCGCCTTCAGCAAGCACTCCGAGTGTATTCAACTGCCTTGCAGATGCCGTTCGCAGTCGGCATAAAGGCATTTGGGTACCAACACGGGCAATTCGTAGGACTAATTAAAAAGTATCACGAAAGAGAAGCTCTGCCCAAATCGCGAGGTATATCGCAGCTTGTATTTATTTTTATTTTTGATTTCAAGTAAGTTATGTGACATAATGCACACGTTTTTGACACCAAATGACCATCTTGACAGTTTTGCAGTTTTGAAAAGTTATTGAAATATGTTACATTACACAAATATACATATTTTCAAATACTTATGTATGTATGTTCATATCAAGAGTTATACCATTTTCACACAGAAACTTAATCGAATCACAATTCTTTTCAATGAAATAATGAAGTTTCCTTTTTCATACAGGGCCTTTTGCTTCATTAAGAGAACATCTGTCAGCAGCGCAAAAAAAATTTCGTTTTTACAAAAAATATTTAAAATGGAAAGCAGCCGCTTCCTTCTTAACTATAAATACAATCAAAATAAAATGCATGCGCAACTACCCATAGATGTTACACCTAACCAAATATGTGCCTATTTTCAAAAAAACCTTATTATCGTTTGCAGCAAATACATAGAAAAATAAATTTTGAATTTTTTCGTGTTTTTTTATATTTCGTAAATTATTGAAAATAATTTAATTTTTCACTCGATTAGGCATTCAATAAAGCAATAATGATATAATTAAGAATTTGTATTTTGTATGGAAGATTGGGTTCAATTAGGGCTTTAATGTAGTAAACTTGACTAATTATTTCATTAAGCCTCTATGTGAAATTGGCATTCGTTTATCACAAAACAATTTAAACAGATACAGCAGCGGCCTCTATCCATTCACGTAGAGCAGCAACATCGGAATATATACCAGGAATATTGCGGAATGCACAGCCATAACCCCAGGATACAATACCAACTAATTTACCACCAGATACCAATGGCCCACCAGAGTCACCTTGACAAGCATCTTTGTCTTCAGTATAGCTACATATCATAGTCTCAAGGACATCTTCACCATAACCAAAAGCATCAGATGCACATGCTGTCAAACTAATAATATTCACATTAACGGATTGCACTTGTGTAGGTATTGTGCTCGAATCAGCTTGCTTAGTACCCCAGCCAGATGTAAGAGCAACTTCGTTATCTCCAGGTGCTTTTGTAGCCAAAGGAATTGGCTTGATGGTAGATTTGAAAGTAAGTGGCATTGCCAAGCGCATTACAGCAACATCATATTCCATGGTGTAAGGATCGTAATCTTCATGAATTTTGAGTGCATCAACTTGCACTAATATACCGCCAGAATTCCAAAAGGACGAACCAGCGCGTACTTTTATATCAGAAGCAGTGCTATGGTATAAGCAATGTGCAGCTGTCACAATGATTGTTTCGCTATAGATGGCACCGCCACAAAAATGTGAGCCCTCTTCTTGAATTGATACTTGCCATGGTATAAAGCTGATCGTAGTGGCAACGCCACCAACAACACGCCCATCCATCTGCGGTTTAAGGCCCCTAAATGACGGTACCAACGCCGGTACAGCCATTGCACAGGCTGCTGATAATAGTAGGGTGGCAAGTCTCAGCATATTTAAAAGCTAAATTACTTAGTAGGAACTTGACTATTTCTAGAGCACTGTATCAGCTGACGGGCAAAAACTGACTAATGTGTATTTATGTATGTTTGAAGATTTTGGTAAAAACGCAGACTTTTATGTGATATCAATTATTTATTGAGGCAAGTTGCTAATCGGTAATCTATTAACACTCAAGTAACTGATACGAAACGTTGAAGATTATTTAGGCACATTCATACATAGGTACGTACGCATTAGAGATGGACACAAGTTTTCGGGGCCCGTGAGCCTGTGTGTCCGGCACAGAGAAGATCTGCAAAATTTGATAAACGTGGAAAGTGGCCAGTAACCGTTTCTCCGCTTAGCCGCGGAAAGGAGTCCAAAGAAACGTGAGAATGGGGGAACCTTAATATTAAATGCAAACAGACATGATGGTCGAAAGCGGAACTAAATATTTAAGAATTACGATCCTGACCCGTGCGCATCTTGCACAACCAATATAAAAGTCTCTTATCAAATATCAACAGAAATCAGCTGTTCTATCAACTTACAGCTTGCGCCGCCATCTAGCGTATAATAGCACCTGTCGTCAATCAATTAAAACATATAGCACGCACTGACACCTAGCGTACAATAGCAACTGCAGGTAATGCAGTGCAAATATTTACAATAGTGCCATAGTACAAATATATTTCTTTGTGTGCTCACAAACGTTAATTTTTTAACAAATTATTTTAATAATATATAGCTAAACAAAAGCACTACGAAAAAATTGCCCACAGCTCGCTAATTGCCCGAATCTCCATCTTTTTTTTTCTCGGACGTTGTGGCAGCGCACTGCCCTCAAATGCCCGATGAAACCAGGCTATTCCTGTTATTTTTGTATAGTTTTTTTTGTTTGTATCCTACTTCTTATTTATGTTTTATTTATAATTTATACGTTTTTTTTTACCGAGTCTTTAAGAGGCAGTGACTTCTTAAGCGCCGAGATCTAAAACCGCTCAGCTACAGAGAAACTCATCAGCTGAGAAATAGAGATTCATAAAATACAATAGATTAAAAGTATAAATATAATTTTTTAATTATTAAGAGAATATAGAACCGTTTTGTTTATGGCAAAGAGCGAGTCCGAAACATCAATTATTCTCGAGTGAGAGTTATAATCTTCACACAATCACAGAAGGGTTCGTTTAGTTGGAAATTGCTTCTGCATTGTTTATGAATTATATGTTTATAATGCCTTGAAAATCGGCATGGAACATTCAAGCTTACTTCGTTCAAAAGAAATGGGCTTGAAATCGATCCATTTAAAAGTCTAGCCATAAATAGTACACCTAGCATTTCTCTACGACTTGCAAGGGTAGGAAGATTTATTAGTTTTAACCGATTAGTGTAAGGAGGTAGATTATACGGGGAGTCCCATTGAAGATTTCTCAAGGCGAAAAGTAAAAACTGTTTTTGATTGATTCTAGTCTATCCACATGAACTTGATAACGAGGATTCCAAATTATCGATCCATATTCTAATATCGGCCTCACTAATGATGTAAAAAGGGTTTTTGTAACGTAAGGATCACTAAACTCTTTTGCCCATCTTTTCACAAATGCTAAAACTCCTCTTGCTTTATTGACTGTGGCATTAATATGAGGGTTGAAACTAAGTTTGTAATTCATTGTAACCAAAACTTTATTTATAGATTTGGATTCCAAATAAGAGCAAAAAGGGACCCGTACATAAAAACAGCAATTAGAAATAATATATACGAGCCGAACCCGTGCGCATCTTGCGCAACTAATATAAAAGTCTCTTATCAAATATCAACAGAAACCGTCTGTTCTTTCAACTAAAACTTACTTGCGCTGCCACCTAGCGTATGATATCAACTGCCGGTAATGCAGTGCAAATATTCACAATAGTGCCATAGTACAAATATATTTCTTTGTGTGCTCACTACGACCAAAATTTCCCAAAGCTCGCTAATATCCCGAATCTCCATCTTTACAACCAAAACTTGATTTATAGATTTGGATTCCATATAAGAGGGAAAAAGGAACCCGTACATAAAAACAGCAATTAGAAAGGACCATCTACATGGGTAACACTCCACATAACCTACGGGGAGTGACTTCATTAGTACAACAACAACAAGGAAACAATTAAAAAAAAAAAGAACACAAAATTTTAAAATTTTTGAGCAAATTCTTGTAAATACGAAAACGGCGAGCTGGTAACCGATGTCCAGATTGTGCATATATTATGGAGGCAACATTTCTCGGTGCTCCTAAATGGAAAAAGCGATGATGATGAATCCGAGCACGAAAAGTTTGGATTAAAAACAGACAACAAAGCCGCGGGCGCTGAGGGATTGCTGCGCAGCTATACAAATACGGAATCGCGGAGTTGGTAGAACGCATGAATCAACTTCTATGCAAAATATGGTCGGACGAGTGAATACCGGCCGAACGAATTCTAAGTTGTCTTTGCCAAGTCCCCAGGAAGGAAGATCCTGCAGACTGCGCTAATTACCGCGGATTTTATCTGCTTTATGTGGCGTATAAAGTTCTATCTAGTGTACTGTGCAAAATACTGAAGATCAAAGTCAACAAACTGATTGGACCTTACTAGTGCGGCTTCAAACAATTCACAATTCAGAAGTCCAATATAAAATAAAAAAAGTCCTCTCGGCAAACGAAAATCATGCTCTACAAGCCACTTATCGTACCCGTCCTAAAATACGATACAAAGGAGAACCGAAGAAGAATTAATGATAAGCTGTACGAGCTGTACGCAGATACCAACATAAGTTGTTATGCGAATGAAAGAAGATGTTCCGGCCATGAAGGTATTCTTATCGCAAACCACCTACGGAAACACAGGAAGAGAGCAGCCCCCACTCTGCCGGAAAGGCCAGATGGAAAACAATTTAAATTCCCTTCATGTTACCGTATTTTGGATCAGGGGTCATCAATATTGCTACAAGGTCTGATGACAACGCTCTACAAACTAGAACGTTAAAATCAAAATAATTTGAAAATATTGTTTTTGTTGGATCCATTGAACCTTTTAAAGTTTACAGCGGAGCTACATAGCGAGTGAGACACATGTACCATCTACCGGCTACGTCATTTGATCGAATAATACTTTAGGAAAGGAGGAGCATGTTTCGTAAACTGCTTCTTGATGGCTAATTTAAATTGAGTTATTAAGCGTACCTCGCCTATCATAAGATAATGATTTGAGCCTCGGACGGGGTGCGCCTAGGCGATGTTTCTCTTGATTAAGGCTTGATTGATTTGGCTAGAGTTTGCTTTTACCGATCCTCTTACCGTTGCGCATTGGGTGTTCTAAATTTTTTCGAATGGAGATTCAAAAAACCCGTAGCTTATTTGCCTTCTTTGTCTTGCGTAAACTCTTATTTCAAATATGTCTGGTTAGATCTTTTTCACTCTCAACAATCTCTACCACTATAAAATTGTGTAGTATTTATGTATTTATTTATGTGTTTATTTATTTGAGTCTTTGAATTTATAGATTCTTACAGACTACATTATGCAAATTTTTACATTAACTTAATCCTAAGAAAAATAAGATCTTAGATTGTTAATTAAGGCAGCGTAAGAAAAGTATAGTCAGCACCTGAGGAGTTAAAAAACATATTCAGATCAGCACAAGCCCTAGAAATGGGAGCATTTATACCATAAATAGTTCTAGAAAACCCAATTTTTAAGGGTTCAATCTGTCGGAGGTTTCTGCATGGTACATTAAACTCAATTTTTTCAAGAAGTGATGGACAATCAACGGTCCCTGAAATTATGCCAATGACAAATGAGCAAGATAGAATGGATCGTCTATTTGCAAGCGTGTTTAGATCAATTAAAAGGCATCGAGATTCATATGAAGGCATTGGCTCAGAGAAGTTTAAAGATCGAACAGCAAATCGTAAAAAAACTTTCTGAACACGCTCAAGCCGATTAGAGATGCCAATTTGATAGGGCCTCCATATGACAGCCGCATACTCCAACTTCGACCTGACAAAGGCACAATATAGTGACTTCATAGTGTAGGGACTAGTGAATGCGGAACAATTACGTCGTATGAACGGAAACATTGCGTAAGATCGAGAAATTAAATTTAGTGTCAAAATACACCCCTAGGTCTTTGATTTCTTCAACAGATTGCAATGTATAGCCAGCGATACTATAGCAAGTACGAAGGGTATTAACTGATTTGAAAAAGCCACATGAAAGCATTTTTTAATGTTTAACGATAAACGATTTAAACTACACCAGTTTTCGACATTATTAAGGTCTGATTGCAGAAGTTCAGAGTAACCAGAACTATTTATAACAGCAAACACTTTTAGATCATCCGCATACAGCAGATATTCCGCAAACGAGAAGCATGAGCCAATGTCGTTTATAAAAAGTATAAACAAGAGAGGTCCTAGAATGCTACCTTGTGGGACTCCTGAGGATGCAATGAAGGGGCGGGATGTGGTATTATCAACGTATACGACACAGCGCCTGTTGGATAAGTAAGACTTAATCCACATCAAAAAAGTGGAGTGAAAACCCAAAGCTGCCAGCTTCAATAAAAGTATTCTGAGAGAAACTTTGTCGAATGCCTTTGAGAAGTCAGTATAAATTGTATCAACTTGAAATCTATTCTGAAAAGCAGAAATACAGTATTCACTAAACACTGTTAGGTTGCTTACAGTTGAGAGATTTGGTACGAAACCGTGTTGGTTGATAGTGATTAAACTTTTAACCGCAAAATACAATTTGTCATTGACAATAATTTCAAAAAGTTTGGACACCGAAGATAGCTTGGAAATCGGTCTATAATTGCGAACATCATTTTTATTGCCGCTCTTAAATATAGGTGAAACTGTTGTCAATTTCCAGTCATCCACAAAAAGACCAGCGGCCAGAGAATTGTTGAAAATGATTGTGAGTGGCATTGCCAAATACAGACAGCTTTTTAGCAAAATGACCGAGAGGCCATCAAAGTCAGTCTTAGTTGACGGCTTAAGTTTCTTTATGCCGTTTATAACATCCGAAACGGATATACGCAGAGACCCGAAGTTAATAGAAAAATCCTTCGTGGAAGGAAAACTTGAATCAGAGAGCAAATCGGATTCAAAGTTGGAGCAAAAAAAATCAGCAAATAAATTAGCGGAATCTACAGCACTATTAGCAAATGTGCTATCGTAGAATACATTATTTGGAACTGTCGAAGAAGCCTTTTTAGATTTTATGAAGCCCAAAAAGCCTTCGAGTTAGAAACTATATTTTTCTCAAAACTTAAAATGTAGTTTCTATACAGAAACTTATTCAAACAGTTGAACTCCTTCAAATATTATTGAAATTTAGAGTGGTGTACTGGATTCCCTGTTTTTTTGTACAGCTTCATAAATTTGTTTTTTAGATTCCTCAAATGCTTGTCTTGTATGTACTCATAAACCTTATTTTTAAAAGATGAATAACATGATGTAACATCTTTGCCACAGAAAGCATCGCACCAATCAATGCTTGACAAAATTTTATTTAAAGTAGATAGATCACAAGCGCTATAGTTAAATTTTATACCAGCCTCAGGAGCAACGTCGGCAAATTCATAAAATTCCAACTCCAGAGAAAGAGGAACGTGATGTTTATCGGCTTGCGAGATTGGTGTGATGCATTCCGACAAAGTGTAATGAATATTATTAGAAATGAATACTAAATCTAGAATTCTATTCAAACAGTTATAGAAATGATTAATTTGAACTAATTCAGTACTTAAAATATTATCTATAAGGTTAATTTCGGCTGAAGAGTTGACATAAGTGCACCCGTGCTATCAATTCGGGACCAATTCAAATGGCATAAATTAAAATCCCCGAGGACACAAAGATGGTTGTCACCAATAAGTGCAGTGACTTTCCCGATTGCGACTTCCCATGCTACTTCTTCCATGACCTGGGTGTCCTCTCCAGTGGCCGTATACAATCTTGCTCCTAGCAATGATCTTATCTTCTTGTAGACTAATTCAGATCGAATTATGGAATGATTAAGTAAACGTTCCTTTCCATTCACATGTCCTCCGATAGTAAGATTACATAACCTTATTTCGATTTGTGATACAGAGGTTATGGGGTATTCAATTGCGGGAATTAGCTCTCGCCCCTTACGTCTGGCTCGCGTAAGTTTAATGATTGAGTGGGCTCGGATATTTGATCATCTCCTTCAGCTCTGCCTTTACGACCAGCCACATTGTTACTACAAGGGCCAGCGCTGAAATGGCGTGCAATGTGTTCTCAAACTGTAGCTTAAAGACCTGGATCGCAAACGCAGATGAACGACAGATTGAAGTACATCGCCATAAGGATGAACGACATAACCTGCCGCAGCCTTTTTTCAATACCAGTTCTTCGTTTTCCTTCCTTTACAAAGCCGTTATAGTATAGTTAACAAGACACGCTCATTTTACGCCTTGTCCCATGCTTTATATGTATAGCGGCCAGCGCTACCTTCCCTAGAACATGACCTCACATATTCCTTGAAACGTTCGCTGTCATGGTCGTCATCAGAAAAGAGTGACTCCATATTCCAATGCTTTGTTCTAGATGTTATTGGATTTTTTTTTGTCAGGGATCTTTAGTCAATGATTGGAGAAATTATTAATATTTTGTAAGTAGAATCGAAGAACGGTGAATCGGTAAACGGTGGCTTATGCCCCGGGGTGGGCGTGAGCTTAGCACATGCTAAGCGACCATATATGTATACGATAAGCGAGAGCACAACGGCCACTTCGTCAAAATCAACGACAGCTCTTTTAGTTTGATTTCGATGGTCCAACAGTAAGGAAGTGTCGCACGCGCGTTTCAAACAGAGTACCAAGGAATGCGTGTGACACGTGCTCACCGTTCAAGCATTGAAATCAAACTAAATAAATAATTGATTTTGCTTTCGTGCTCGCTACGCGTTCGTGTTTACTAACACATTCTCAATTTGGTAACTGTGTAAATGTAGTGGTGCCATCGCTGCTTATGCCAAACTCAACCGGTAATAAAATAAGTTAACAGTGAACCGGTTTACGTATACTCAAATTATCTGTTGGATTGTTTAGCAGTTGGCTGGGGTCCAGAACGAGCGTTGGATTTATGTGACGGCGAACATTCGGATGATAGATGTATCCTTGGCGGATAGGTGGTCGATAGTGGTGAATCGGCGCCAAAAATTACCAGCGGGGGTAGAACAGGGCAGCTAGTTAACGTCGAAGCGTTAGATGGTCAATGGTTTGGTGAAGTGGATAGTGATAAAACGAGCGGCATATTTGTGCCAACAGATCGCTGATCATAGTAGTCGGCGAATTAGTGAGACACAAATTTACTTGATGAACTGGCCCCAATCAAGATATTTAAATTACAACGGCGCGTGTCGATAGTGTGGAGCATTTCATTCATTCGTTGTTATGCCACGCTCTCGAGGACTTTAAAGAAAATATCAATATGGTTAATAACCTGGGTCGATTTGTATGGACGAAAGTTAACCGATATCGCGCCATCAGTTTTCGATAGGATTTGGGCTCAAGAAAAGAAAGTTCCACTACGCATACCCAAAAGAATAATTTTCGAGCCTGCGAGAAAAAAAAAATGGCGAAAGGGTAAATTTTTCGACCAAAACACTCCAAAACCAAAAAAATATTTTTTTTTCAAAAAACTGTTATCGCCAACGTGTTTACAGCAGTTTTATAAAAAAAAATATTTTTTGGGTTTTGAGGACTGTTTTGGTCGAAAAATTTACCCTTTCGCCATTTTTTTTCGCAATCTCGAAAACTATTTTTTTGGTATGCATAGTGGAACTTTTTTTCCTGAGCCCAAATCGTAAAACCAATGGCGCGATATCGGTAAATAAATCGACCCAGTCTAATGGTTAAGCGGAAATTATTAAAACAATTTGAAAGCAGATTTCCTGGAAATTGACTTGCCTTAAACCTGGAAAAATTTTCTTTAGAAAAATATAACTTCCTTAATAAAAATAAAATAAAATTACTACAGTTAAGCAGGGTAATAAAAAAACATTGATTAAGTAATGAAAAAAAGAAATTGCGAATTGGGAGAAGTGTTTTACTTACATGACAAATGTCGTAGGTTCGGCGGCAGGGCCATACTATAATAAAAGCACAATCACATTTTTTTAAAACGCTTGCCCCCGGAGTTAGCATTTGCTACTCCAGAGTATCAGTAGCAGCGAGAAATATGTTCTGCTACACGAACGGCCATGAACATGAACAGAGCATAGAGCAGAGACATAGCATTCGAAAATTATAGCATTTCTTATGCTCTTATACGAGCTACGTCGTGTTTTAGATTGGAGCAAATAGCCGAATAAAAACTTCAAACGAAATGCTATTTGTAGTGGAGTGAGGGCAACACAAAATTGTTTCCTATTTGCTCTGTTCGACATTGTTTTATAAAACTTTGTAATTTCTCGTGTTTTACTGTTGGAGCTGATGTAGCGCTGTGATGTTGTTGTTTTGGACTTGTGGTTTTATTTGTGGGTCTTTAAAATGTTGTTATAGCTTCTAGTTTTTCTATTGTTGCTATTGTAATTCTATCGGCATACTCACATCTGTTCCCACGTTGCGTTGTCTTCCAAGTTGTTGTAGATAAGTAGCAGCGCGAGAAAAGACAAAGTTCTGCATAACAATGCCCAACAGAGCAAATTGCATTCAAATTTCTTTTTTGCTCTCGCTCCACTATAAATATCATTTCGTTTGGAGTTTTTGTACAGCTATTTGCTCTGCTCTAAAACATAACTTAGCTCGTATCAGAGCATAAGACATGATATATGTTTTTTATGCTACAGCTCTGCTCTATGCCCTGTTCATGCTCAGAGACGGAGCAATAGCACAAATCAAAAAACACTCCAGAGTAATAAGGCATTTTCAATCACTGCCTGTTGTTGTTCTTGTAGCGATAAGGTCACTCCCGAAGGCATTAGGGAGAGTTATCGATGTTGATAGTCCTTTGCGGATGCGGATTCGGTACTTTCCGGTAACAAGCACCATTAAGGCACCAGCCCGACGATCTCGGGAACGATTTAGTATGACCACATGAAACCTTGAAGGCCATGACGCCCTCTCACCCACTAGATACATGAGGAACTTGGGGTCGCCAGAGCCTTGGCTGTTAAAGTAACAGGTTTCGCCGGTAGGTGAGGTTGATAATTGGGTTGGGGAAGCTATATTTTTAGCTGACAACCCCTTGAGAGGGTTGCGCTACACAACCCCTTAAATGAATTTAGTATATTAGTCGCTTCTTACGACAGGCATACCTGCCGCAGGTATATTCTTAAACCCGTTGAGGTTATTTAAAAGTTTTCAAATCAGTGCAGAGGGGCACTTCTTGGAATGCTGAAATGTACACATTCGCATAGGCCTTTCGGAATGACCGCTGTAGGTCTTGCATATGAGGAAAATATGTGCCTTAAAAGGGTTTTAACCTGATTTCGCTCCAAGCTATTATTATTATACTCAGCGTGCTTTGCACACAGAGTATATTAACTTTGATTGGATAACGGTTGGTTGTACAGGTATAAAGGAATTGAGATAGATATAGACTTCCATACATCAAAATCATCAGTATCGAAAAAAAATTTGATTGAGCCATGCCACCCGTCCGTCCATCTGTCCGTTAACACGATAACTTGAGTAAATATTGTGGTATCTTCACCAAATTTGGTACACGAGCTTATATGGACCCGGAATATATTGGTATTGCAAATGAGCGAAATCGGATGATAGCCACGCCCACTTTTTATATATGTAATATTTTGGAAAACACAAAAAATCTGATTATTTAGTAAATAATACACCTAGAATGTTGAAATTTGACGTGTGGGCTGACATTAAGACTCTTGAAAAAAATTTGAAAACAATTTTTAAAATGGGCGTGTCCCACTTGTGATAAAATCAATTTTACAAATATTACTAATCATAAATCAAACACCGTTAAATCTATCGTAACAAAATTCGGCAGAGAGCTTCCCTTTACTATAAGGAATGCTTTAAAGAAAAGTTAACCAAATCGTTTAGGACCACGCCCACTTTTATATAAAAGATTTTTAATAGGGTCGTTGACGAATAAAATAAGCTATATCTTTGCAAAAAAGAGCTTTATATCAATGGTATTTCATTTCCAAAGTGCATTTATAACAATAAATAGGAAAAACTATAAATTTAAAAAAATAGGCGTGGCACTACCCCTTTTATGACTAAGAAATTTTCTATGTTTCGGAAAAAAATTAATGGATCGTAATAAAATTGGATACACTGATTTTCCCTATAGCAGGAAATATTTTTAGAACCAGATCGATTAAAGACCACAACCACTTTTATATAAAAGATTTTTAAAAGGGTCGTAGACGAAAATAATAAGCTATATAAAAATAATAAACTATATAAAAAAAATTAACATATCGTAATGAAATTGGGTACACAGATTTTCCCTATAGCAGGAAATATTTCTAGTATAAATGGACGGGATCGGTTAAAGATCACGGCAACTTAGATATAAAACAAGTTTAAAAGGGTCGTAGACTAGAATAATAAGCTATAACTTAGCAAAAAATAGTTTTAAATCAATGATATTTCACTTATCAAGTTTTATTGTAAGAGAAAATGGTGAGACATTTTTTTTAAACGGGCGGTGCCACGTGTTAAGTAGAAAAGTTATCTGAAATGAAATGTACAATTGAAGCTCACGCTGAGTATATAATGTTCGGTTATACCCGACCTTAGACACCTTTACTTGTTATTTTTATGAATCATACCATAAATATTTGTATAAATCCGTTTATTGTTATCTTAAACCAATATCGGCTAGAAATGCGTAGATAATACTTTTGACCATGACTATAAAAGCCTTCTCTAAAGTTAAATGCAAAATAATAATCCACGTACTATACGGTGACATGTTTCGTTTCGTAATTTTATTTGCGCTTCTCAATGTGGCCTTTGGAGAAATCCAATTAAGCGGCTTCAATGGACGTATCGTGAATGGTGTGGACACTACAATATCCGAACATCCCTATCAGGTGTCACTGCAGTCCGTTAAGGGTGGTCATTTTTGTGGTGGCAGTATAATCAATAAGAACACTATTGTGACAGCAGCGCATTGCTTGCTATCACACAGCGCCAGTCAAATGCGTGTACGCTTGGGTTCGACCAATCACACAAGCGGTGGTAAAATGGTGAAAGTTTTAAAAATTGTGGCACATCCTTACTATAACAAGGAAAAAAGTATTAACGATATCGGCGTGGTGAAATTGGCCGAAGATGTAGCAGAGTCATCAGCCATACGTTACATAAAATTGGCTAAAAATTCACCGGCTACTGGTACAGCTGCTGTTGTTACTGGTTGGGGCTCTAAATGTTATTTCTGGTGTATGACACTGTCCACTACATTGCAAAAGGTTGAGGTTAGTATTGTTAGCAAGGATCTGTGCGCCTCCAGGCAATACAACTATGGTTCTGCAAGTATTTTGGATTCAATGATTTGTGCTTATGAAGTTGAGAAGGATGCTTGTCAAGGTGATTCTGGTGGTCCATTGGTAGCTAACAGCCAACTTGTTGGTGTTGTGTCGTGGGGTAAAAGTTGCGCCAAGTCAGGTTATCCTGGTGTTTATGCCGATGTTGCAGCGCTTAACTCTTGGGTTCTGCAAAACTCTTCTTAAGAAAATTGTAAGATGTTTATGACATATTTTTAATAAAAGAGTGATTTCCAAACCGATATATCAAAAAGTGTTTGGAGTAGAAAGATAGATAACTGTTGAGGATTGCACTGCTACCGTTGGTCTATTGTGCCCTCATGTTCTTTACAGCACCTCATGCAAGCCGACTTCCCTGATAAAGCCTAGCCTAGTTCATTTGGCTTGAGGGTTGTATGTGGAAGTGCTCTGGCTACACGACTCGAGATTGCGTCGCATTCCAAGAGGCTTTGTTTCGCCGTGGCTGCTGAACGATCACAGAACCGACAAGCATTAAAATACTCCTGATTGCCCTATAGAGATTATTACTACATCCTCCTAAAAGTGTATTCGATTTGCTAAAGGCTGGCGCATTACGCCAGTGCTCTTTTGTAACAATAAATGCTTCTAATTTCCTGTGGGCCACTTGGCAGTAGCGGCTCAGGCCCGATGGGACGTGTAGTCGCTGCCTCCCTCGCCAGGCTATCCGCCCGTCACATTACCTTCAACTCCCCTGTGTCCTGTGATCCAAGCCAGCAGTACTAAATTGTGCATTCCTAGTCGGCTTAACTTCTTCACGCCCTCCAATACCAGTGCTGATTTTATTTCGAACGCCGAAATTACCTTGAGTGCGGTTCGATGGTCGCTAAGTATGGCTATGATTTTGTTCGGAGTATACGCACTGAAAGTTCAGCTCATCACACTGACGCATGGCGTATACTTTTGCTTGAATTATGATCGGGTATTCTTCCAAAGGCACTGATATTCTGGATCTGAGTCCAAAGACACTAGCTCCATTCCCCTCTGAAGTTTTCGAGCCATCTGTGGACCATATCGACTGCTGAGTGGAACATCACCCTATCTCGGCTGTCCTTACGAAAATGCCCTATCCCAAAAAACTTTTGAATAACGCCTTAGTTTAGAATTGTTTTCAAAAACGCCCAAACTCAGAACTTGTTCCAAAACACATTTTCAATATATTTCGACATTAGCTGGAGCGTTTATGAAGCTAATTCTGAGATTGGCCTGTCTTCGACCGAATTCTCAGATAAGGCGCTGTTGAGACGTTATTGAGGGCGTTATTCAAAAGTTTTCTGAGTTTTTTTGCTCTCTAGTCCGGCTGGATTGCATTTCACGTTATCTTTTTCCCAATTCTACTTTATACCTTTTCTGAAAGACAACCTGCTTGATGATATCATCTCTCGGGAGTTGAGGCATAGGGATCTTTCCTGGTAGTTCCTCCATGTTTCGGGAGGAGATGACCTTTCCTGTGCCCGAGCCGTCCTTTGCTATATTCAGGGTGGTATAGCTTTTGGTTTAATAAACACAAGGATTTGACGAGCAGTATTCTATATTTTGAATTTGAAATTTGCAAATTGCGCACACTTTTAAATTTGCAGAATATGCATTGAATTTTATTTATACTGTAGCGGTGACAGCCGTGGTGGTGAGCTGGCCTAAGCAACCAACTGAAGTGGCCGGACAACTAACATCAAAATAACTTTTCGATAGCAAATCGATATCGTTTTGATATCATTACAAGCCGATAAAAAATAGGTAACACTCCGATAACAACAAGTGTCCTAAAACAAATTGATATGCCTTTGATAATATATCGATAACTTTTCGGTAAGTAATCTATAACTTTTTGATAACACTCCGATAAGGAATTGATAACATATCGATAATTGTTCGATGATAAATCCACAACTCTTAGACAAAAAATGTATAACTTATCGATTTAATTTAATTTTATTTGTTTTCATTTTTTAAATTTTATTTTATTATTTTATTTTGTTTTATTTTAGTTTATTTTATTTCCATTCGCTTTGTTTTATTTCTTTTCGTTTTATTTTGTTTTATTTTAGTTTATTTTATTTCCATTCGCTTTGTTTTATTTCTTTTCGTTTTATTTTATTTTATTTTATGTTATTTTATTTTCTTTTATTTTATTTTAATTTATTTTATTCTATTCTATTTTATTTTTTATTCTATTTTATTTTAATTTATTGTTTTATTTTATTGTATTTTATTTTATTCTATTCTATTCTATTTGATTTTAATCTATTTTATTTTATTTTATTTTATTCTATTCTATTCTATTCTATTCTATTCGATTCTATTCTATTCTATTCCATTCTATTCTATTCTATTCTATTCTATTCTATTCTATTCTATTCTATTCTATTCTATTCTATTCTATTTTATTCTATTTTATTCTATTCTGTTCTATTCTATTCTATTCTATTCTATTCTATTCTATTCTATTCTATTCTATTTTATTTTATTTAATTTAATTTAATTTTATTTTATTTAATTTAATTTAATTTTATTTTATTTTAATTGATATTAGAGAAACCATTGTATAAAGCAATATGACCAAACCTCGCTAATTAAATACATATGATCATGTTGATATAATAGTAACATCGGAAATATTAAAAACAAATACTGTAAAAATCCGAACAAATGTTACTAAGCTTTCAAAAGCGCGCCTAAAAATCATATCCACACCATTAGGAATAAACTACATACAGAGTGTATGTGCCTACATGGTGATCAAAAGGAATATAAACAAAAAGGCAACTCTTAGAGACCAATTGTACAGCGAACAACGGAACATTCATATGGCGTAGCAGCTAAAGGCTTGCACTGATATGAATGTTGGAGATTCGAGTTCAACGCTCAGCTCCCGAAAAGCTAGCTGATGAAGAAGTGAAATTCAGAAACATGTCCTAGTAACCATCGCCGTTTGTAAACTTACAATTTTTCTCTAATATCAATTACAAAAACCATTGTATAAAGCAATATGAGCAAAGCTCGCTAATTAAATACATATTATTTTATTTTATTTTATTCTATTCTATTCTATTCTATTCTACTGTATTCTATTCTGTTCTATTCTATTCTATTTTATTTTATTTTAATTTATTGTTTTATTTTATTGTATTTTATTTTATTCTATTCTATTTGATTCTATTTTGTTTTATTCTATTTTATTTAAATATATTGTTTTATTTTATTGTATTTTATTTTATTCTATTCTATTTGTATTATTTTATTTTATTTTATTACATTTTATTTTATTTTATTCTATTCTATTTCATTTTATTTTGTTTTATTGTATTTTATTTTATTTTATTTTATTCTATTCTTTTTGAATTTATTTTGTTTTATTCTATTTTGTTTTTTTATTTTATTTTATTTTACTTTATTCTATTATATTTTATTTTGTTTTATTTTATTTTAATTTATTTTATTCTATTCTATTTTATTTCTTTTATTCTATTCTATTTGATTTTATTTTGTTTTATTCTATTTTATTTTATTTCATTTTATTTTATTTTATTTTATTTGTTTTCTTTATTTTATTTTATTTTATTCTGTTCTATTTTATGTTATTTTTTTATTTTATTTTAATTTATTTCATTTAATTTTTTTTCGTTTTATTTCATTTTATTTTCTATTCTATTCTATTCTATTCTATTCTATTCTATTCTATTCTATTCTATTCTCTTCTATTCTATTCTATTCTATTCTATTCTATTCTATTCTATTCTATTCTATTCTATTCTATTCTATTCTATTCTATTTTATTTTATTATATTCTATTCTATGCTATTCTATTCTATTATATTCTATTCTATTCTATTCTATTCTATTCTATTCTATTCTATTCTATTCTATTCTATTCTATTCTATTCTATTCTATCCTATCTATTCTATTCTATTCTATTCTATTCTATTCTATCGTATTCTTTTATATTATATTCAATTCTATTCTATTTTACTTTAATTTATTGTATTTTATTTTATTTCATTTTATTCTATTCTATTATTTTCTATTCTATTCTATTCTATTTTATTATATTATATTATATTCTCTTCTATTCTATTCTATTCTATTCTATTCTATTCTATTCTATTCATTCTATTCTATTCTATTCTATTCTATTCTATTCTATTCTATTCTATTCTATTCTATTCTATTCTATATTATTTTATTTTTTTTTTATGATTTTTAATAATCAGGGATTGCCCATATTGCTTTTTTTTTTTAAATGTATGAAAACATTTATCTGAAGCAATTTTTTTAATTTTATAATTTATTTAATAATTTGGGAAAAATTTAAACAACGTGACATCAGGACTGACAAGGCGACAGCTGTTTCGATTATACCTTGTAAATCTCTTCAATGCCTTTTCTCCCGGGAGTGGGAGTCGAACTCGCACCCCTACGATAGTTGAAATGGTTGTAAACGCATTCAGCTACGTCATGCCTGTTGTGAAGTCTTTCCCAATTGCCTTCTTTTTGCATATTTTAATCTTTTACACATTGCATACTTCGTATGCAATTATGTGTTTAAGCTATGCTTGGTACGGCGGTTTTCAAAGAAACTTTGGTTTTGTTGCTGTTTTCGTTCTATTTATAGAACTACAACGAATTAACCAATTTTGTCTGTTTGTATGATTTTTAATAATCGGGGATTGCCCATATTGCTTTTTTTTTTAAATGTATGAAAACATTTATTTGAAGCAATTTTTTTAATTTTATAATTTATTTAATAATTTGGGAAAAATTTAAACAACGTGACATCAGGACGGACAAGGCGACAGCTGTTTCGATTATACCTTGTAAATCTCTTCAAAGCCTTTTCTCCCGGGAGTGGGAGTCGAACTCGCACCCCTACGATACTTGAAATGGTTGTAAACGCATTCAGCTACGTCATGCCTGTTGTGAAGTCTTTCCCAATTGCCTTCTTTTTGCATATTTTAATCTTTTACACATTGCATACTTCGTATGCAATTATGTGTTTAAGCTATGCTTGGTACGGCGGTTTTCAAAGAAACTTTGGTTTTGTTGCTGTTTTCGTTCTATTTATAGAACTACAACGAATTAACCAATTTTGTCTGTTTGTATGATTTTTAATAATCGGGGATTGCCCATATTGCTTTTTTTTTTTTAAATGTATGAAAACATTTATTTGAAGCAATTTTTTTAATTTTATAATTTATTTAATAATTTGGGAAAAATTTAAACAACGTGACATCAGGACGGACAAGGCGATAGCTGTTTCGATTATACCTTGTAAATCTCTTCAAAGCCTTTTCTCCCGGGAGTGGGAGTCGAACTCGCACCCCTACGATAGTTGAAATGGTTGTAAACGCATTCAGCTACGTCATGCCTGTTGTGAAGTCTTTCCCAATTGCCTTCTTTTTGCATATTTTAATCTTTTACACATTGCATACTTCGTATGCAATTATGTGTTTAAGCTATGCTTGGTACGGCGGTTTTCAAAGAAACTTTGGTTTTGTTGCTGTTTTCGTTCTATTTATAGAACTACAACGAATTAACCAATTTTGTCTGTTTGTATGATTTTTAATAATCGGGGATTGCCCATATTGCTTTTTTTTTTAAATGTATGAAAACATTTATTTGAAGCAATTTTTTTAATTTTATAATTTATTTAATAATTTGGGAAAAATTTAAACAACGTGACATCAGGACGGACAAGGCGATAGCTGTTTCGATTATACCTTGTAAATCTCTTCAAAGCCTTTTCTCCCGGGAGTGGGAGTCGAACTCGCACCCCTACGATAGTTGAAATGGTTGTAAACGCATTCAGCTACGTCATGCCTGTTGTGAAGTCTTTCCCAATTGCCTTCTTTTTGCATATTTTAATCTTTTACACATTGCATACTTCGTATGCAATTATGTGTTTAAGCTATGCTTGGTACGGCGGTTTTCAAAGAAACTTTGGTTTTGTTGCTGTTTTCGTTCTATTTATAGAACTACAACGAATTAACCAATTTTGTCTGTTTGTATGATTTTTAATAATCGGGGATTGCCCATATTGCTTTTTTTTTTAAATGTATGAAAACATTTATTTGAAGCAATTTTTTTAATTTTATAATTTATTTAATAATTTGGGAAAAATTTAAACAACGTGACATCAGGACGGACAAGGCGATAGCTGTTTCGATTATACCTTGTAAATCTCTTCAAAGCCTTTTCTCCCGGGAGTGGGAGTCGAACTCGCACCCCTACGATAGTTGAAATGGTTGTAAACGCATTCAGCTACGTCATGCCTGTTGTGAAGTCTTTCCCAATTGCCTTCTTTTTGCATATTTTAATCTTTTACACATTGCATACTTCGTATGCAATTATGTGTTTAAGCTATGCTTGGTACGGCGGTTTTCAAAGAAACTTTGGTTTTGTTGCTGTTTTCGTTCTATTTATAGAACTACAACGAATTAACCAATTTTGTCTGTTTGTATGATTTTTAATAATCGGGGATTGCCCATATTGC
This sequence comes from Eurosta solidaginis, assembly GCF_040869045.1. Classification (NCBI taxonomy): domain Eukaryota; kingdom Metazoa; phylum Arthropoda; class Insecta; order Diptera; family Tephritidae; genus Eurosta; species Eurosta solidaginis. The sequence continues at coordinate 31,560,311 of NC_090321.1, forward strand.
TTTTTTTTTTAAATGTATGAAAACATTTATTTGAAGCAATTTTTTTAATTTTATAATTTATTTAATAATTTGGAAAAAATTTAAACAACGTGACATCAGGACGGACAAGGCGATAGCTGTTTCGATTATACCTTGTAAATCTCTTCAAAGCCTTTTCTCCCGGGAGTGGGAGTCGAACTCGCACCCCTACGATACTTGAAATGGTTGTAAACGCATTCAGCTACGTCATGCCTGTTGTGAAGTCTTTCCCAATTGCCTTCTTTTTGCATATTTTAATCTTTTACACATTGCATACTTCGTATGCAATTATGTGTTTAAGCTATGCTTGGTACGGCGGTTTTCAAAGAAACTTTGGTTTTGTTGCTGTTTTCGTTCTATTTATAGAACTACAACGAATTAACCAATTTTGTCTGTTTGTATGATTTTTAATAATCGGGGATTGCCCATATTGCTTTTTTTTTTAAATGTATGAAAACATTTATTTGAAGCAATTTTTTTAATTTTATAATTTATTTAATAATTTGGGAAAAATTTAAACAACGTGACATCAGGACGGATTCGTTGTAGTTCTATAAATAGAACGAAAACAGCAACAAAACCAAAGTTTCTTTGAAAACCGCCGTACCAAGCATAGCTTAAACACATAATTGCATACGAAGTATGCAATGTGTAAAAGATTAAAATATGCAAAAAGAAGGCAATTGGGAAAGACTTCACAACAGGCATGACGTAGCTGAATGCGTTTACAACCATTTCAACTATCGTAGGGGTGCGAGTTCGACTCCCACTCCCGGGAGAAAAGGCTTTGAAGAGATTTACAAGGTATAATCGAAACAGCTATCGCCTTGTCCGTCCTGATGTCACGTTGTTTAAATTTTTCCCAAATTATTAAATAAATTATAAAATTAAAAAAATTGCTTCAAATAAATGTTTTCATACATTTAAAAAAAAAAAGCAATATGGGCAATCCCCGATTATTAAAAATCATACAAACAGACAAAATTGGTTAATTCGTTGTAGTTCTATAAATAGAACGAAAACAGCAACAAAACCAAAGTTTCTTTGAAAACCGCCGTACCAAGCATAGCTTAAACACATAATTGCATACGAAGTATGCGATGTGTAAAAGATTAAAATATGCAAAAAGAAGGCAATTGGGAAAGACTTCACAACAGGCATGACGTAGCTGAATGCGTTTACAACCATTTCAACTATCGTAGGGGTGCGAGTTCAACTCCCACTCCCGGGAGAAAAGGCTTTGAAGAGATTTACAAGGTATAATCGAAACAGCTGTCGCCTTGTCCGTCCTGATGTCACGTTGTTTAAATTTTTCCCAAATTATTAAATAAATTATTTTTTTTTTATTTTATTTTAATTTATTGTTTTATTTTATTGTATTTTATTTTATTTATTTTACTTTAATGCATTTTTTTAATTTCATTTTACGTTATTTTATTTTATTTTGTTTTAGTTGTTGTTGTTGTTTTATCGGCCTTCATTGTTAATATTTAAAAAATAGTCAAGCTCTAGGTCATATAAATTAACGTTTTGTTATTTGTGTAATGTTTTGTTTACATTACTGTTTTTTAGTTCCTTAAACACTCTTCCTTTGTACTTATGTATATTTTTTAAATTTTTAAGTTAGTCGACCAGGTGCATTCCACGGTGTAAGTGTGTGCTTTGGAAATATTATATGTCTCTTGTTTTTAATATTATTAATGTTTTTCAGTCGTGAAGATGACTTCAGAATGAAGTCGAAATATCGAAAAAAATAAAAATTGACAAATATATGTTTACACATAATCATTTTGTGGTTTAAATTTCTATATATTTGATCTGGCCTAGAGCTTGACAATTGTTTAAAAAATATTTTATTTTATTTCACTTTATTTTATTTTATTGCATTTTATTTTATTTTATTTTATTTATTTTAATTTATTTAATTTTTTTTTATTTTATTTTATTTGGTTTTACTGTATTCTATTCAGTTTTATTTTTATTTTATTTTATTCTAGTTTATTTTATTCTATGCTATCTTATTTTATTAAATTTTATTATTTTATTTTTGTTTGTTTTATTTTATTTTATTTCATTATTTTTTGCGTTATTTTCTTTTGTGTTATTAAATTTATTTTAATTTTAATTAAAGTAATAAATAGTGATTACCAATGATTATCCGTTTAACTATTTTTTTATTATTTTTAATTTTGTCAATCATCGTAAAAACCATGAGTTTTTTATTTTTTTGTAATTGCAATCAATTAGTAATTGATTTTCGGAAAACAATTCATATTATCATTGGCGATAAATATAGGCACCTAATTAATTAATTCAAATTAAACAGGTCTGTGATATACAAAGAGGTCACAACCAAAAAACCCTAAAAGAAACAAATTTCAACTTCAACCTGAATATCTAGCCACATGAATTATTTTTGTAAACACTCTCTGGCATAAAGAGTTCAACAAAACAGCCGTGTATACATCTCTTCGCGCACTTCCATGCATAAAAATTGTGTATACGCGGGGCTAATATATGTGAGACTAATATATATGCAAGTGACGTGTATCCCTTGACAGTTACCGTGAAACATGTAACTGGTTAAAAAAAGAAAAACAATAACAACACTTTGTGAGTCACCTCTGTGGACATTTCAGCCGAACTTCTCTTGCAGTTTGTGTCGGGCTTCTTTTTTAATTTATTCTGCAATTGGCGCAGTAGTCCCCAAGCTTTTTTGCTACCTCCGAACGGCATTTGCGGGGCATATGTCTTTTCATGGCAGAATTATAGTTACTCGGAGTGTTTGCTAAACCACTGCCGACGGCCACACCGCTTGAAAGAATTTGTTTCTAATTGAAAAACAAAATAATGTTTTTTCTAAATTTCGATGTTGCTTGGCGCGAGGCTTCAACACAGCACAACGTGGTGTGGTGACGTTGGCCGCCGTAACTGGTTACGTAACGGCTAAAAGGCCTAGGATACAACAAAGGTTTTTTCAAAAAGGCGATCACCCTTCGGTAGTGATGCGCATACTCTCCAACTGTATTTCTGCCATGAAAAACTTTGTAACAAAGTTTTGTCCACTCTGCCGGATACCAGACGAATATGATGTAGTATATCGTATGCTTTCCTACCACTTTGAGTAATTCTACCTTTCCCACCTAGATATTTAGTATTTGAGAACAAAAATTGCATCACCCTTTGTAATCGTAGGTAAACCCTCCGGAAGTAATTCTCCTCAGTCAAAAGCATTTGCTTCGGTTCCGGCACTACGGATGGATACAGACTGGATGATCGAAAAACATTAGCTGACATCTGTGGGCCAAAATTCAAGAATTTGATACAAAGGGTATGCTGCCCCACTATTTTTCAGGCAGAAATTAATGCAATAGAAGGGTTTGCGGTAGAGAATGGTGAGGAGTTTCCTCATTATATCAGTCATCCAATCAACCTTACGTGCCTTGTAGTCCTATACAATAACTTCTAACCTAGTGAGTGAATGCATAGAGACCTGGGAGCCAAAACGGTATTGTTAGCATAGGTTCCTGGGCATCAGGAATTTGAAAGAAATGAACAGACAGACTTCCTAGCCAAACAGGGTGCTATAGCAGTATTCTATGATGCAGAGTTCTTATGTGGACTCACAAAGGGACACACTAGGCAAAACATATTGTGACAAATATTATCATCCCTAAGCGATACCACCATCACTAAGCCGATACTAAGCAGCCACTCGTATGTACGTAAGCAAACCAATCATCATGTACACACATATGTACATACAAGGCAGCAGAGAGATACTCACAAACTGATGTCATCTTTAGCCGAAGTAGTACTCACATATACCCACGCATATGGATACAAACTACAAATATACATGTATATAGCTGGTGACCAAGCATGAAGTTCACGAAATTACTAGACCTTAGGAGAAATGGGTGAACGAGGAAACCGAGAGTATAAAAGCAGAGAAGGCTGAGGCATGACGAAGCAGTTTGATTTAAACACGAAATTAGTTGTGAAGGAAGTGCTATTGTGAAGTACTTTCAAAGTAGTCCAATAAAACCATTTTGCATTATTGAATATTGGAGTTAATTATTCAACAGTTTAGCGATTCGAACATTAGCAGAAGGTTTGGAATAAGCGGAATTACCCTAAATTCGTTACAATATGTAACTGAGAAACAAAGCAGTTCAGACAACACTGGATTGAATGATTTATTTTCCCAGCTATGAGAGTATCAGCCAAACTCATTGATAAGAGAGGATCTACGAACTTGAATCTGTCACTTTTGTGTGCTGGAAGATGAAACGCCGCATCACATTTTCTACGAATGTGTTGCTCTGGCACCATCACTCGTGAATCTTAATTTCTTCGTTATATGGAGCGAAAAGCCTGAAGAGGTACTGAAGTACATTAAAAGCCTTCCCATACTGCTATAGGCTGAAAGTTAAAGCACAATAGATCTAAATAAATAGTAGGGTAGCATCCCATTGTTTTCGATTTATTGAAGTTCGACCCATATATGCCAGCTCCGGTTTTTCCATCACCAAATTTTGATTCATCTGTGAACCAGACCTCTGATTCAGGGCCGGTATATGGATGCCCTGCTTCCTAAAGAATTGTGTCACAATAATAATAATAATGTTATAAAATATTGTGAACGTCATGCTGAACATATACCCAGTAGATATTGCGGGAAAGGTGGCCACGGCAAGGTCGTTGGTCAGGCTTCTTGATATGGGCTATGGGCTTTCTGACTTCGGACACTCTAGCCTTCTTACCAGTTTCGACTTTATCCCGGACAGAACGGACTATTGTATGCCGATAACTGCTCCCTATATAACCTTCACCCCAGTCATTCCACCGAGAGAGGAGTGGGGAAGAGGAATTATCTGGGGCATGGGACCGGTTAACTTGTTCACGGATGGGTCGAAGTTGCCGGAAAGGTTGGGGGGGGGGGGGGGGGTGCTTTTGTCAGGAGCTAAATGTAAGCCGCAAGTTTAAGTTGACTCATCATTGCAGTGTATTCCAAGCGGAAGTTGCTGCGATTAAGGTAGCGGTGGATGAAATGGTATCCAGTGCTACTACGGTTAGGGAATTTAACATCTACTCTGATAGCCAAGCGGCTATCAAGGCCTTGAGCTCAACTACAGTGCGATCGAGGGTGGTCTGGGAGTGCCTGACTTCGCTTGCGTTTGCATCGAATTATTTTACAATTAAGATTATATGTGTCCCGGGCCATAGTGATATCCCGGAAGCGGATCTCTTAGCCCGCGTCGGTACAACTAAACTGGATGAAGATGGCTGTAGGGATTTCGGGATTCCGCTGGCCACCTGTGGATTGCTCCTCCACAACTGGGCCTCGAGTTAGCTCAGAAAACGTTCGGCCGACACCATGTCTTTCAGGGTAGCAAGATCTTTCTGGCCGAAAGTGGATGGCAGGAGGTCTGCTGAAATAATTGGGTTCACTAAGGCTCACCTATCAATGGTCATTGGGGTTTTGATAGGGCACTGTCCCGTGGGTATCAATACGGTACGTCTCAATATACTGGAAACTCCATCCTGCTGCAGCTGTATGGAGTATGATGAGGTGGAATCACCAAATCACTTCATGCTTGATTGCCCAGCTTTTGCCAGAACTAGGCGAAAGTACTTCTGTCGCGACTCACTTGGATCTCCCGAAGATTTATCTAAAGTTGAGATCGGTATCATTCGGAGCTTTATCGTTGATACACAACGATTCTCTTAGTAGCTAGATCTAAGTCACCGTTATTTTTGGTGTATGTGGTATCACAACGGACCTTCGTGTTGTCCAAGTGAGCTATCCTTATCACGGCAGCTACCACCTAACCTAACCTAAGTTAACCAAACGAAAATTCTGAACGGAGCAATTTAAAAGCAGTCAGAGAATTTCCTCAGAAATAAGTTAATGGATATGAAATTAAATTTTTTATTAAAAACACAACTAAAATTTCAAAGAATATTCACAAGTTTAATACAATAATAACAAATTTACAAGGTATTTGAAGCGCTTGCAATCCAAGATTTCACTGCTGCGATATTCGTATAGATGGCTGGATTACCTTTATTGCTACAAGCATAACCCCATGAAACCAATCCAACCAATTGATTATTGGACACCAATGGACTACCAGATTCACCACCACATGCTTCGCTGGATTCGGCAAGGCCACACACATGTGAATCGAATAAATCATCTTCATTGTATCTAAATGGTCCCGATGCACAATCACTGCTACTTATAATATCCACGGGAACTTCGACCAAGTCTTCGTTTGTGTTCCAACCGATGACCACACCACTAGTACCAGTTACAGGTTTTGAGCTTGCCACTTCAATAATACCAACCGTAGAAGATGCCTTAATTGGCTTTGCTAATTTGAATAGACCAACATCATATTCATTGGTAACAAAATCACATGATCTGTCAAATGTATAAGCTGCAATCGGGATCTCTTGGCCATCACTGGCATATTTGTTGGAACCCACACGTGCATACAATTCAGAGACAACGTTATTAGCTACGCAACTGGCAGAGGTAATGACGATATCTGGGCTAATTAAAGCACCCCCACAAATGTGTATGCCACTTGAATATTGTATAGAGACGTAGTAAGGATGTGTGGTAATTGAAGTGGCTATACCACCTTGAATACCGTCTGCGTAAGTGGACGCAGTTGCGCTCAATAATGTTAGAACACAAAGCAATTTAGAAGCCATTTTATTAGGAATGAACTTCCTTACTTTCCGGTTCGGGTTTATATATGCAACGTGCATCGATTCAAACATACATGCGCAGTACTTTAGAGCGTATCATGAAAACAAAGTACAAAATGTGAAGATTTCAAAATTAAAAAAATAATAAACAAGTAAGGAAGCCTAAGTTAGGGTGTAACCGTGTGTGTTTGTATGACATGGGTGTCAAATGGAAGGTGTTAGTGAGCATTTTAAAAGGAAGTGGGCCTAGGGTCTATAGGTGGACGCCTTTTCGAGATATCGCCATAAAGGTGGACTAGGGGTGACTCTAGAATGTGTTTGTACGATATGGGTATTAAATGAAAGGTTTTAATGAGTATTTTGAAAGGGAGTGATCCTTAGTTCCATAGGTGGACGCCGTTTCGAGACATCGCCATAAAGGTGGACCAGGGGTGACCCTAGAATGTGTTTGAACGATATGTGTATCAAATTAAAGGTATTAATGAGGGTTTTAAAAGGGACTGGCCCTTAGTTGTATATGTGAAGGCGTTTTCAAGATATCGACCAAAATGTGTACCAGGGTGACCCAGAACATCATCTGTCGGGTACCGCTAATTTATTTATATATGTAATACCACGAACAGTATTCCTGCCAAGATTCCAAGGGCTTTTGATTACGCCCTGCAGAAATTTTTCATTTTTTCTACTTAATATGGTAGGTGTCACACCCATTTTACAAAGTTTTTTCTAAAGTTATTTTATGCGTCAATAAACCAATCAAATTACAATCTTCCATCCTTTTTTTCGTATTTGGTATAGAATTTTGGCATTTTTTTCATTTTTCGTAATTTTCGATTTCGAAAAAGTGGGCGCGGTTATAGTCGGATTTTTTGTACCAAGTAAAGTGACTTCAGATAAGTACGTGAACTAAGTTTAGTAAAGATATGTCGGGTTTTGCTCAAGTTATCGTGTTAACGGCCGAACGGAAGGACAGACGGTCGACTGTGTATAAAAACTGGGCGCGGCTTCAACCGATTTCACCCATTTTCACAGAAAACAGTTACCGCCATAGAATCTATGCCCCTACCAAAGTTCAAAGGATTGGTAAATTTTTGTTCGACTTATGGCATTAAAAGTATTCTAGACAAACTAAACGAAAAAGGGCGGAGCCACGCCCATTTTGAAATTTTCTTTTGTTTTTGTATGTTGTTGTACCATATCATTACTGGAGTTGAATGTTGACATAATTTACTTATATACAGTAAAGATATTCAATTTTTGTTAAAATTTGACTTTAAAAAAATTTTTTTTTTTAAGTGGGCGTGTTCTTCATCCGATTTTTCTAATTTTTATTTAGCACATATATAATAATAGTAGTAACGTTCCTGCCAAATTTCATCATGATATCTTCAATGACTGCCAAATTTCAGCTTGCAAAACTTTTAAATTACCTTCTTTTAAAAGTGGGCGGTGCCACGTCCATTGTCCAAAATTTTACTAGTTTTCTATTCTGCATCATAAGGTCAACCCACCTACCAAGTTTCATCGCTTTATCCGTCTTTGGCAATGAATTATGGCATTTTTCGGTTTTACGAAATTTTCGATATCGAAAAAGCGGGCGTGGTTATAGTCCGATATCGTTCATTTTAAATAGCGATCTGAGATGAGAGCCCAGTAACTTACATACCAAATTTCATCAAGATACCTCAAAATTTACTCAAGTGATCGTGTTAACGGACGGACGGACATGGCTCAATCCAATTTTTTTTCGATACTGATGATTTTGATATATGGAAGTCTATATCTATCTCGATTCCTTTATACTTGTACAACCAACGGTTATCCAATCAAAGTTAATATACTCTGTGAGCTCTGCTCAACTGAGTATAAAAAAAAAATGGTTAAGTTAAACGGTTTTATTGAAAGCAATACTTACATTAAGTAATAATAATACTAAAAGCTTGAAAATAATTAGGTAGGTCCTAGGTACTAGTCATCTTAGTCTACTTAACCGTTCTGGAACAATATTCTATAAAAGCGTGCAATTACTGGCGTATGCTGATGACATTGATATCATCTGCCTAAACACCCGCGCCGTTAGTACTGCTTACTCCGAACTGGAAAAAGAAGCGGTAAAGATGGGGTTGATGGTAAATGAGTACAAAACGAAGTACCTGCTGTCATCGAGCAAAGAGTCAGCGGATATGCGCCTTGGCAACCACGCTACTGTTGCTACATAGATTAGATTCGATTTATTGATTTTCTTTCAAATCAAACAATATGTTTTACATGTTTACATATATAAAATTTCCACTTAAATTAATGCCACTGAAAATAAATGAAAGAAGGTAAGGCATGAAGCAAAATGTTGGATTTTTTTTTTTTTGGTTTTGAAGAAACGTTGAGAAAGAAATTATAAAAATACGGGAAAAATATAATTTTGAAATGTTAGTTATGAAAAGTTTTAAGTAAGCAAATTAAATAAATTAAATTAATGATTTGGCCAGTCGCCGTTTAGCAGGCGGCTGTGTATCAACATCACTGATCCCTCTAATATCTTGGTCATCGTCATCATTATCAGAAAGGTCGATAAATTCGTCCAACTTAAATTCTGGAATTTCATCTTTGTTTTCCCCTTCTTCCTCTTTTTCCTCGTCATCCTCTTCTTCAAAGGTGCTTTTATGCCACCAACAAATTTCAGCGATTATTGCATCTGGAGATTTTTTCCTCTGTACCTGAAACGAAAATAGTTCTCAATCGTTAACATGTTTAAATTGTGCACTCTGACAAAGATATTAGATAAATCTAGTTACCTTACCAACAAAAATTTTCTAAATAAATTTTTATTTTTATTTTAATTGTTGCACAGGTCTCTAGCAATAATTTGGCTTTAACAGATTGAAAAAATACCAATCATAGCTAAAAAACCATACAAACAATATGCTAAAAATCGGCATTTGACTGCAAAGTTCGAAGATCGATTAAAAAAAATTCGAACTAACATAAACAAACGCCGCGATACGAGTCTTCTAATT